>NW_017306791.1:382847-384862 GCF_000935625.1 Nanorana parkeri
TGATCCGACACTCCCGGCACAGAGACCGGGTGCTTGCCGGCCGCTGGATAACATCTGCACAGGCGAGGGCTGTGCTGGGCCCTCCTGAGGGCCGAGCCGCAGAGGCCCTGGTGCACCCGCATCGCCCGCACCGGCGGTAGTTCCGCCACTGGTTCTAGCAATACAAATGACAGGCATAGGTTACCTTGTAACTGTCCAGCAGATGTGGAACTACAGTACAGTTGGAATTTCTACAATTTTGCAGCAAGCCATATGCTACAAAGGACCATGGTAGGGAGGATAGGAAACACCCATGCCTTGTTCAACAAATGTTGGAAATGTGATATTAAGTGGAACTTTACCCATTTCTTTAAAATAACAACAAACACGCCTTTAAAAATGTTTAGTAATGACAATCTACAAACCCATACTTCTATACTTCTAGATAATTGCCGGCTTTGTATTCTTTGCATACCTTATTTCTCTTTTCTTCCCAAGTCTTCTGACAGTGGCCATGTTTACTAAGGGCAGATTACTAGCTCTTTTTTTACTTCCTGGATTTCTCGCACATGTGACTAGGACATGTGACCATGCACATCATCTAAGGGGAGGAAAATACCTTTCCCCAAGATCTCCTGAGATTACAGATGAGATTTCCCAGCAATGGTCTGCTGATGACACGACAATCCCAGCGTGCATTGCTTTGGCAAACTGAAGTATTTTTGCACTTTCAAAGCTGGAAGCGAATGCTCTGCAAGTGTAAGTATTTCAAAATCAGAGCATTTTACAATGGACATGTCTATGTTATTATTCATCATCATAATCATCATAGAGGGATACATTGGTAGAATTTGATTTTCGAGCATAAAGGTCTGCTTTAAGCTCTACTATTAGCTCCATTTCAAGTACCATTAAAGCCCACCTTCCTTCTGAAACAATGGTTGCTCTAAGAAGTTTAAATTGTAGTCACTTTCACTCATGTTAAGAAATGCAGAATAAATGTGCCTAATAAACCTTCCTTTGCCAAACCCTAACCTCCTAGTACTGCGCCTAGATTCCTGCACCTGAATAGCTTCATTCACCTGTCATTGGCATTACAAAAAAAGTGTTATTGGCTTAGGGTTCAATGTTTCACCATCCATTTAAACAAAAATTTTCCCATCAGATTATATGTGCGTTTAACATTTTTCATGCATGTAAAAGCCTCCCTTGCGTCGAAATCTAAAAGCCCTGGGACTGTGCCTGGTGCTGCCATCTTGGATAAGATTTTAGCAGCCCTAACTGGAATGTAAGAGTGAGCAAACTGAGAGAAAAACTCATTAATGGAGCTCTGGATATCAGTAAATCCTAACACGGGTTATATAACCCTTCCCCCCTCTATCTATAACTAAAAAGGTTTTGGGTATAGGTAGACTTTCAGGCTTGGTTCACACCTGAGCGGTTTTACATACGGATCTATGCGCAAGAAAACACGTAAAACACACATTTCCATTCAAGTCAATAGCAACTGTTCACACCTTAGTGCTGTGTCGCGTGTAGAAAAAACGCCAATCACACGAAAAGATGCAGGAGCTATTTTGAGCCAGGTATTGGTCCCATAAACGTGTATTGAAATTGCGCGCATACATGTGCAAGTACGTTTTTATTGGTGATAACCATGCGGTTTACACAGCATGGAGAGAGGACCTCCCCCTGTCACACAGCACACTGGGATCAAGATAGAGGATTCAACACTGAGCCACATGTCTGCTGAGGACTTCATTAGACTAGTCCAGGCCCAGGTCTGATGCTATGATCAGAGGCATGCAAACTACAAGAGCAAGGGCAGTCACAGGAGTGCCTGGTGGGCCATTCGTGCACAAATATGGAGCATAGTTGTGACCCAGCACGGGAAAAAGGTGAACTTCCACAATAATTGCTCAAGCCCCGTCTCAGAGCTGCTGAATGGCTATCCCTGGAAAACAATAGCCTTACACTCAGTGGTGTATTTAGGTTTGGGGCTGCCCTAGGCAAGACAAAACTCGGGCGCCCCCCCC
>NW_017306791.1:384892-397674 GCF_000935625.1 Nanorana parkeri
CAGTCTGCAGGATCTCAGGGGGGTTGTGCAGGATATGTGGTGGGCTTTGTAGACTGCAGAGCCCCCTACGGATCCTGCAGAGCCCACCAAAGGGTATTGCACAGCCCACCTGAGACTCTTTGGTGGGCTGTGCAGAATCTATGACAGCCTGACCTCTTTGGAACACCGCCTCCTCATCCTTGGTTCCCGACACGGCCTCCTTGTTATCTTCGCCGCCCGACTGGAGCTCCACATTTCAGGGATGATACATATTTCCGGGCTTCATGTTTTATCAGAGTCTGATCAAGCAGCTAAAGGGGATAATGTCCGTATGATAACAAAGCAACCTTATGAAAGAAGACTATAGAAATGTAAAAAAGTCACTCAAGTAGGGTTAACACATTGGGCAGGTCTAGCACTGCAATAACATCAAAAGGTACTTTGTTCTACATAGGCGAAACAAAAGGTAGTACACAATAGCTGTTGGTATTTAAAAATAAAAACAGCAATATTTTAGGACTCTACAGCCCACTAAAAACCTAAGCCCCCATTCACAACTGAGCAATTTGTTGTGAATTGTCCTAAGTGCAACAACGCTCAGCATAAAGATTCATATTATACTAAATGGTGCTCATTCATATCTGAGCACTATGCATGGGCTTTTTTAGACTTCCTGGACTTCAATGGGAACGTCCAAAAGCATTTTAGCACCTAACAACCAATTTCCATCTTCTAGCAAGCTCAAGCCTGTAAACAAAATGGAGGATTTAGGAGTGTCCATGCTGGATGTAAAGACGTTCATCCACCTGGTGAGGTCTCACAAGAACCTCTACGACCCCAGTGATGCCCAATAGAAGAACTGTGGCAAGAGGCAGAGGGCCTGGAAAGAAACGGAGTGCAAAGTTTTTGCAGATTAGGAGCTCTGATATCACAAAACTACACTGAAAATACAGAAAGCAGATAAAAGGATGATGACATATGAGGTCAAAAATGACACTACATTCCATTGGCAAAAACAAAAACACCCTAAGCTTGAAAGTGCATAAAAAAGCTTGAAAACCGTGCATTGGTACTTGACAAAAATGTACTCAATTGACTTATGTTGATGGAGCCGGGCTGAAAATTTTCAGGCTGAACAATGATTACACACAATGAGCTACAGTCGCTTTTCATGTATTCTAACAGTGGTGGGCACCCATGGGAGATTCATTCATCGACACTTTTAGCATGGACGGAGGAATCTGTTCGATTTTTTTCATTCAACCTAGCCCAGTGTATGACCCAGTAGGACGTATACTCCAATAAATTCAATAAACTAGGCTTACAAAAAAGGACATAGCTCCAACAGTTTAGCCTCCGGCACACACCAGGAGGAGACAAAACAACCCTGGTCCTCTGTATACTATCCCGAAACCTACTTAGTACTACCTGAAGTGAGAACAAGATTAGGGGTAGACGATCCTCACTTCATTAAACACTGCTCTATTCATTGAATGACCTTTTACTGTCAAATTATGGGATGCTAAGACAAACCTATCAAAAAAAAAACCTCAGCCAGTCTCTCTAATGGCTCGCTAGGAAACTTGTGATCTACAACAGAACTCAGTAGGCATCCAACAGTCACACTTTTCAAGATAGTTTTGTATTTCATAAAAGCAGCATGCATCCCCATGGCTCTCAAAAGACTCAGCGGCTGGGGAATTCATCCACTATTTTAATTCACAGCGCTTTGGAAAGTGGAAACAAAGCTCGCCGGCTGGCACACAAACTGCACAGTTCCTTTCTTTTGCTTTCCGCCAACTGCAGGATTCTTAATCTCCGTCATTTTCCGGCTTTGATGTGACAGTAGGAGCTCAAAGATTCCATAAGATGACAACATGACGTTGTCATGGACACAAAAGATTAGGCTTGACTGCCACTCCTAAAGAGCCAACTAATTGTTACAGATGACACGTCCTATTCATAGAATCCAACGGCAGGCAGAATTCACTGAACTTCAGATATGATTATTGTTCTATGTAGAGGAAGAGACGCATGGCACATAACGAAACTCTAACTGTGCTATGCATCCAAGAAGCTATCAGACATACCGTATATACTCGAGTATAAGCCGTCCCGAATATAAGCCGAGGATTTGGGGGTCACTGTAGACCATAAACTCAATAATAGATTACAATGCCAGGTTGCGGTAAGCAAAGCTAGTAGAGTCCTGTCCTGCATCAAGAAGGGAATGTTTTGCAGGGATAAGTCTATAATTTTGCCACTCTACACATCACTGGTTCGGCCCAACCTGGAGTATGCGGTGCAGTTTTGGGCACCGGTACACAGAGGGGATGTCCTTGAACTGGAGAAAGTCCAGTGGAGGGCGACCAAACTCATAAAGGGGATGGAGGACAAGAGCTATGAGACACGGTTACTAAAATTTAAATACCGTATATACTCGACTTTAAAGTGAACATATGAGAATTGAAATATGGGGGCTGCCATCAGACATGTGCAATTTGTTTTGTTCCAAAATAAAATTTGTACGAATTTCTGTAAATTGTTTACATCTGGCAGTGGGCAGAAATAAACAAAGCCTGCTATTGGATATTTAACATTGAAAAGCTAATAGCAGGCTGGCTAATGCACCCACCCACTGCCTGATGTCAATCACAGAGGAGCGGACCTGAGAGACAACTTTCTCTCTCAGGTCTACTCCTCTGCAGGAGCAATAGCCATTCTGCTATTGGCTATTTTAAATTGCAATAGCCAATAGCCGGCTGGCTATTTCTCCGCCCACTGGCTTCTGTCAATCAGCAGAGGAGCAAACCTAAGAGAGAATTTTCTCTTTTAGGTCCGCTGCTCTGCGGACTGACAGAAAGCAGGGGGTGGCAGCCATTCTGCTATTGGCTATTTTAAATTGCAATAGCCTGTCTATTGCTCCGCCCCCTGTCTGATGGGGAGAATGGCAGAATGGTTATTGCTCCTGCAGAGGAGCAGGCCTGACAGAGAATGTTCTTTCTCATGTCTGCTCCTATGTGATTGAGATCAGGCTGTGGGTGAGTGCATTAGCCAGCCTGTGTTTTGGATATTTCAATTTTAAATAGCCAACAGAAGGCTTTGTTTATTTCTGCACACTGCCCGATGTAAACATTGCATTGGGCAGCCAGTGGCGGTTGTTTTTTAAAATGTTTTCATCGGTTGGCGGACGCTGGATTGACATTGTGGGACTTTTTTTTTTATAAAGGAATTGTCAAAACTTGTGTTGAGTTTTTTGTTCAAATAAAGGATTTTCTTCTAAGATGTTGTGTATTTATTTACATTTTATTTAACTCTTTAGGGAATGAGTAGGGTTACAACTACTCCTTAATCATTCACAAGGGGGACCGGCATCTGGGAGCCCCCTTTATGAAAGAGGGTACCCAGATTCAGATGAGCCCTTCTGCCCACAGACCCCACAACTACAAGGCTAGGGTTGTGGGGAAGAGACCCTTGTCCTCATCGGTCACTCTCAGGTGGGCTGTGTGGGGTTTCAGGTAAGCTCTGCAGGGTCTCTGGTTTGTGCTGGGTCTCAGGTGGGCTGTGCAAGATCTCAGGTGGGCTGTGCTGGGTCTATGGTGGGCTGCGCTGGGTCTATGGTGGGCTCTGCAGGGTCTATTGTGGGATGTGCGGGGTCTATGGTGGGCTCTGCAGCATTGAGCAGCGCATTGATCTTTTCTTCGGCTCTGACGTCAGAGCCAGCAGGAGCAGAGCTGAAGAGAAGGAGACAGCGCAGCCACGGGGACGTATTTTGGAGGTAGGTAATTTATTTATTTTTGGTGGGGGGCGGTTTAGGGGGCCCCATACAATATTTTGCTATGGAGCCCTGTGATTTCTAATAAAGCCCCTGCAACAGATGTCATACTTATTGACCTGTAGGTGCCAGATTCTCCCTTACTATGCTATAGATGTCTACCACTCATGGGGAACTTCTCGATTAGAAAATTAGATAATAGTCCAAAAACTATCATTTTAAGTTTTCATAGAACTCTGATATGATTGCCAGAAGGACCCATTGCTTTGTTATGCATTAAGTGAACCAGTTCATCTGCCTCTAAAAACCCTAAAAATGAACCTTCACCGCTAGAACCAATATGACCCACAAACTTGTTTCTGTTAGTGTCATTTACTTCTGAGAAGACTCGACAGATATAAACATTTAAATTAGGGATGCACACATACTTTTCGAGTACCAGTGCAGATACTTGGCATTTTCATGAGAACTACCAGGGTTGCAGTGGTTGCAGCTGGGACCTGGCTCTGGCACTCCAACACTGTCCTGAAATCATTGGTCTGTATTGTTTTAGAAAAACTGTCCCATGACAATAAACAAAAATGTATCAGTACTCATACTTGTAAGTACTCGGCAAGTACCAGTACTCGTACTCGCAAAACTGGTATCTGTGCATCCCTTTATTTATATTTATAAAAACAAAATCATACATAAAACAGAGATGTACAAATCCCAGGAGCTCCGTGTGCTCCTTACAAATGACAGCTGCCTCCTAATTTTTTAATTTTTCTCTAGTCTGGTCTTGGAGCTCAAAAGTATCGGTACATGTACTCGTACTTGTACCGAGTACTGTACTTGGTATCTGTGCAACCCTAATTTAAATGTTCTCCCTCAACACAAGTATTGGACCTAGGTTTTCATTTTTGTGATCCCATGGTATCTTTTCCCCGTCACTGATATACCTGAGAAAGTTTTTGTCTCCTGTCTTAACAGATTTAGCAATGTCATACCTATAATGTGATTTAGCAGTACTGAAATATGCTTGGCCTCATTTTGTCTGTTTATATACACTTCTACCGCTACACTTTCTGTTTTATGGTATCTCCTATTTGCTGCTTTTCTCTCATTTACTATCCTACTTACCTCTGTAGTGAACAATAATGGTTTTCTTTTACGTTTGCTAATTGGTCTGACATAATCTAGCTGTCTCCTGGATGATAGACTTTAATAGTGTCCACTGATTATTGACTCCTGCCGTTTTACTGCAACCTTCTGAATATTTTTATTTTAAACTACCAATTTCAGAAAAATTCACCCTTTATAAATCTAAAAATTTGGTTCTTGTTTTCGGATTTTTAGTTTATATTGTAATATAAAACTGAAAACACTGGTGATCATTAGAACCCACATTTTCTCCCACCTAAACATCATACAATTGCTCCTCATTTGTCAGTACCAGTTCTACATTATGATCTTCTCTGGTTAATTTTTTCACTAAGGGTTGTATTTATGAACAATCTGCAGAGACATTTGCCATGCCCCACTCAATGAACTTTCATTGTGTGAGAATGGTGGGAAAAAGGAATGTTCTTAGTATATTTTCTTTTCAGGGTTAATGTAATATCAGTAATACAGCATTTTGGCCTCTAGATGGAGATAAGCAGCATAAGAAATAAGTTTCATCTGGTGGCTATAAAGCGGTATATTCCTAATATTACATTCGACTTGAAAATAAAATATGCTAATAACATTCTTTTTTTGCCTCCACATGGAGTTCCACAGGACAGATGGCTTTGGGAGTTAATTATTAATACACCCCTAGTTCTGACTACAGTAGAGTTGATGCTTCTGACCACCTAGAACTGAAGTGGGAAGACTAATACTTCATAGCAAATCACTTATTTGCTCTGATATGCAGAGGCTTATTTACAAAAACCTGCACTCCTGGTGTCCCGCCCAGCATCTGACAACCAGTGACATCACCAGCCAGAATGCCCCAGGTTCAGTGGCGTAACAATCACCATAGCGACCCAGGCGGCTGCTATAGGGCCCGGGGCACAGGGGGGCCTGGCCAGGACATTCCCCTGATGTTGTTCGGGCCGCCTGGGTTGCTATGGCTTTTCAGGCTGCTGGCTGTCACTGGTGGGTGTGAGGAGGAACGTGTCACTGTTAGATCACCGGCAACCTGTCAATGATCAGTGCAGCGGCACGTTCCTCCCCACAGCCGCTGCTGAGTCAGTGACAGCCAGCAGCTGTCAAGCAGAAGCAGAGGAGGAGGCGGGGCCCAAAGATGGAAGAGGAGGTGGGGCCCGGCGACGGTGGAGCGGGGTCTGCCAGCGACCATGGAGGCATACAGCTAATCGGGGCTGATAGATAAGAGGTGTGCAGCCCACCTGAGACCCTGCATAGCCCACCATAGAGAGTATATGGCGGGATCACTCTCAGGTGGGCTGTTTGGGATATCAGGTGGGCTCAGCAAGGGCATAACTAGAAATCACAGGGCCCCATACAAAAGTTTGCTATGGGGCCCTGTGATTTCTAGTTACGCCCCTGCCCAGGTAGCTAAGAGTTGGGCGAGGAGATGTGTACCTGGGACGCTCTAGCTGGCGTCCTGCCCAGCTGATGTCACTGGTTGCCAGGAGCTGCTCAGGACACTGACCAGAGCTTCCAACCTGCATTCACATCTTCCCACCTGCTCTGGTTGCTAAGAGTATGGCCCTTACACATGTCCCCATCCGGCTCCTAGCAACCTGGAATGTACTGACCGACGTTCCGCCAAAGTTTCTAACAACCAATGACCTCACTGGTTGCCAGGAGGTGGGTGGGATGCTGGCCAGACCTTCCCTGATTGTTAAGAGCTGGGCTGTTAGATGTGAATGTGAGAGAAAAAAAGTCAGCTGTCTCCGTGGGTCGATGAACTTTCGTTGACCCAATGAGTTGCGCCCCCTTCAAGTGGTGCCCAGGGCATATGCCATATGTGACGTACCCTAGATATGCCACTGCCAATATGTTACTTTAAAGCAAACCTGTCCTTTTGCACATACAAGGAAAATAAACAGGTTTGCTTCAATGCTCCCCTACCAGCAGCTTGTACTCATTTCCTTTTCCTTCACTCCCCACTCTGTTCAATCAAACCTGTTGCTTTGCCCTACAAGACACCATCGGCAACAACCCATCCACATTAATCTTCTGACTTCTTTGGCTTCAGTAAACTAAAGTGTGATTGTCTGCGCTAAGGTTTGCTGCACTCTCTTCCCAGCCCATTTGATTTGAGCACAATGTAAAATATGACAGTTGACAGCAAAGGCCAGATGATATTTTTGTCTTCTACCTGATTCCATTTCTACAGCATACAGCATAACATCAATTCCCGGACATGCTGGAATTGAAGTAAAATATCAAATCATTTATTCATTTTCAGGGATGCGGTAATTAAAAAATCTTAAAATCTTATATACACTAATATGGTGTTGTATGGTGTTATAACAGGGTAGTATATGCTGTGCTCCTTTAAAGCAGGGCTCTCCGAAATCGAACATTTTTTTCTTATCCTTAGCATTGTAGCCACTCCCACACTGCAAGGGTTAAGTGCTCTTTTTGTCTAGGTGCTAAAAAAGTAAAAAGTTATACTCACCCGATCCTCGGAACCGGCTTGCTTTTAGACATATCCCTGGAGCCTTTCTTCCCCTCCGCTACAGTGATCTAAGGATCCTTCAGCCATCACGTTCCATACACAGTGTATAGGGAAATATAATCGCTGCAGCGGAGGAGGAAGCAGGCTTTAGGGACCAGAGTAGCAGCCAGCCGGTGAGTATAACCTTCTTTTTTTAGCACCTGGACAAAAATGAGCACTTAACCCTTGCAGTGCGGGGGTAGCCCAACCGCAAGGGTTGAGAAATGTGCCATAGGTAACAATTAGAGATAGACCAATATGGATTTTTCAGTACTGATATCAGGTACCGATATTCTGTTGACATCCAGCTGCACAAGCACCTGGATATAAACAGCAGGCAATCTCGTGTTTAGTTTACTAAATTGTATTGAGATTGTAGTCCATCACTGGAGGGAGCTTGGAGCGGTGGCTACTTTACAACACACACAGGGACCATGGGGAATAAAAGTAGCCACCCTCCAGAAGGAAGGACAGTGTCAGCACCAATTCAGAGATGATTTGAGGATCTACAGCCGAGTGATACACAAATAAGATACATCTTTGTTAGTAGTACTTGAATACATTTTTTAACATTTCTGAACTCCTGAATTTAGTGTCACTTTAATATTGTCCGGTGAGTATACTGGCTTAGAGGGTGGTAATGAGGGAGAGCAAGTTACCAGAGCTGGTAATATTTGGCAATCTTTGTGAATGGACTTATTCACACCATATCGCACGAGCTGGGTCTTTTGCGCACCACCACACATGTATGGTGTGAACTCATGGTACAGGGGGCTCAAAGGTGTAAAATGTCTCCGAAGAGAGGGAAATCCCTGGTGGTCAGCAGGGTCACTAGAACTAGTGGTTCCCATTGGAACATTTCCCATCTATTCCTGTTTGGTGACCGCCCATAATTTGTGATTGTTTCACTTTCAGTGATAACAATCACTGGGACAAATAGAGAGAGTTAATCTCCCTAACAATCGCTCATTTATGGTGGATATCAAAGTTGCAAAATTTTCTAATAGCATATTAATGCAGAGAATTGTCTGTCATAAAACTGCAGCTCACCGCTGTCTGTTAATGGAATGTCAAACAGCATAAATAGTTTCAGAATGCAATAGAAATCCGGATTGTTTTTTGTTCCAGCAACAAAGGAAAAGGATACAACATCTCTCAGCCTCTTCATGTCTAACAATGAAGGCGAATAGTTGAATCCTCCACAATGGGAATTTTCAAATATAGCAGAAAAGGTATCAGCAGGCACAGTGATGCCTACAAATGGATTCTTGAATGCGCTCCGACACTTTTTAAAAATATCCCCCAAAAGATGAATTCACAGACCGTCGGCTATTATTATCGTATTATATATAGTTTTAGGGGAGAAAAATCAGATATATTCCCAAGAAGCTAAGAAGATTTACATTCACTGCAAAGATACAAATCCAACATTCATCCAGGTCTTTATTTTTATTCCTTCACAAGTTCCTAATGGTTAAATCATTATGGAATCTTATAAAAATGCTCAGTTTAGGTGTGCTTGCAGTGTTCTTTATTAACTCCAGGTATATACAGTATATATATATATATATCTATATGGGCCGGAACTAGGAGCCAACCAGGCTCTGCAACATGATCATGCAGACGTCACCTTATCATTTTGCTGCCGCTTCACTGTCCACACCCAGGATGAGGGCAATTACCTAGCTGTGGTGTTCGGTTTCAGATGTCACTATATGCAAAAGACAAACCTCCTGAGACTCAGTCTGTGCTAACTCAACAAGATCCACAGGCAGTGCCAACTCATCAAGAAGTGAAATCCAATATACAGTAGTTTATTCCAGACTGTAGTGTTGTAAGGAATGTTTTCTGGGTATTTCTTGCATCAGAAAAGGCTTTTTGTGATCAAAGCTCTCTCTAAAGGAACCTATTTTATGGACAAAGGCAAAACTGAAACTATCTCTGGGGCATTGGAAGGCTGGGAATGTCTAACTATGGAAGTACCAACTAACAGAGCAGGAAACGGAAACACATCAAAACAATAATATGAGATAATAAACAGGTTGCTGCCGCAGCAAAGTGTTGCTTGGATGCATCTGAGAAAAGTAGTCACCATGCTGGCTGTGCTGTCTGTCAGGGCTCTGCAAATCTTAGGCCCCATTCACACAAAGGTGGAAGCGTTGACTTTTTTAAAGAGTGTTTTTGGAAGTTTTTAGTCATGTTTCAGCGCTGAAACAAAATTAAAAATCGCCAAAAAATGCGTTGATCAGCATGTTTTCATTGAAATCTATATGAGAAACGTACTGATCAACGCAACAAAATAACTCAGGGGGAATTTTGGGCGGCAGGCAGTTCAGATCGTGTAGAGCTGTGTGATTGCGTGAACGGCCCACATAGGAATGTATGGGATCGTTCATGTCGGCGGTTCAGCACAGACAAATTCGTGCGACTGAACCGCCCTGGTGTGAACGGGGCCTTGGGGCTGGATGTGGCAAGTAAACCAACTCCTATATACGCATTTTAATTGTGTATTTAGCTACTGGTCTGAAGTTATCTTTGATGAGGACACATCATGATAGAAAATGCAAGATTGTATTCCTAAACCCCAGATGGGTTCGTCATTTTCATCTTGAGTGAGACACTTCCTTTAAGCAAGTATGCAGCCAGTGAAGACAGAACTCTAGAGCTGCATACAAGTTTCTAGTCACTGACTCATTCAGTATTGGGGTAAAAGCTAACATGAATATCCCATAAGTTTGCAAATTGACAAATTGCTAAGCTTCCATATTTCTATGATGACAGGTTCCGTTCAACAGCAGTACCTGCTGTACTATGTCTGCTCTAGGAGAAACAGGTATTCAGAACCGTACAATAGAGCAGATGTCTGTTTTTCTGAGATCCCATTTATATTCTTGAAGTGCAGTAATGCACATGAAAGCAATGGGCTGGCAATGCACCAAAACATCCTAAAAATTGTACGCTCCACAAAAGGTTGAATGCAATGCACCACAATGCACTATGGTGCATTGCCATGCGTTGCATCGTGCTGCAAAGCATGTGCATTAGGGTGACATTCAAAAACAATGGCAATGCAACATAGGAGCTCATGTAATGTGCGTTGCCGTGCGTTCCGGTAACGCAAAGGTGCGATTCGGCCTTAACTGCAAGCTTTTACACCTACCCGCAATGACAAAAAATAAAAACTCATTGTAATGCAAGCATACAGCATATTGCCAGGTTTCAGGACTATGCATCATAAGCATTAGCATTATGCAATCACTTTAGACCCCATTCCATTTTGTAAAATGATTCCCTGATGCATGCTGGGAAATAGGTTCTGCCCATTACATCTGAATTGATTCAGCAGAGATCCGCCATGGCCCAGCATTAGGCTGCTATTCACTGTCAATTCAACATCAGTCACGGCGCTGACTGCTGACCCTGATAAATCTGCTGTAATTTCCTATGAAGAAATACTTTCTTTGTTATTAATGAGCTCTGCACGCTGGGAAAGTGAGCTCAATCCGAGCACAGATCTCCCTTGGATTATGTTATTTCTACCTCTGATCTATTCACAGCCCTGTCCTGCCCAGCAGTGAAAATTGTATTGTTCTGGAAAGCAATGGCGGGGAGGATTTAAAAGGCAACTACACACACACTCAACACACACACACACAATAAACATGCAGCATGAAACCCTTCACACCTTCTCCATACATATATACCTGAAATTGCAGGTTAATAAGGTCCTTAGGTGCTGTCTTGTTTTATATATTTTTTAATGTGTTTTTCCTTTCCTATGTAATAATAAAAAGAAACTCCCATGTTTGAAATATTTAAAACAAAATCCAAAAATGCACAATACAATACTTTGAGCCTGAAAGCAATCTTAGGACAAACTGCAAAAGGGACAGTTCTTAAAGAAGAACTCTAAGCAAAAGTATTCTTGCATTGGGGCTACCCCCACACTTCAAGGGCTAAGTGCTCATTTTTGTCTAGGTGCTAAAAAAAAAAAGTTTTACTTGCTTGAACCACAGAGCCGGCTGCCTGCTTCTCCAGTCTCTGAAGGCTGTCCTACACTGCAGAATTAGAATGTTCCTCAGCATCCTCATGTCTATACACTGAGGGGTCTATTCACAAAGCTGCCGAAGGATCTGGCCGTAGCTTCGGCCGATCCTTCGGCTGGCTTCGGCCCCAGGACCCCTTCGGTTCAGGAGAACCGAGGGGGTGCTGTACGGGCTATTCACAATAGCCAAGTCAGCCGATATACGGCTAAAATCAGCCGTACCAGCCTGAAGTGAATAGCCAAACAGTGTTCGGCTCACTTCACTTCTGATCGGTCATTCACTCGGCTGCCCTCGGCAGCTTTGTGAATAGACCCCTGAGTGTAGAACGTGATACTTTACTGGACCTTGGGAGAGAAGCTCCAGGGAGGCTAGAGGGAGGACTGACAAAGCTGGCCAGCTCGGAGGAACGGGTGAGTATATCTTTGCTATTTTTGACCCTAGGGAAAAATGAGCACTTAACCCTTGCAGTGTGGGGTAGCCTCATTGCAAGGGTTAATAACATTTTTACCTGGAGTTGTTCTTTAACATGCATTTTTAGGATTATTTACATACAACAAATCACTTTTACAAGCAAATCTAACAAAATAAATAGCCAGGCTCCTGTCCCTGTAAACTCAACATATGAGGCTGGTACCCTGCTGTGACCCATACAGGAGCTGTCTGGACTGCATGCTCTCCACTTAAAAACACATCTGCAAACACAGCAAGTTACCAAAATATAATCCTGTTTTAAAGTGCTTTCTTTCCTGTGAGATGAAACAGTTTATTTAATTTGCTGTAATAAGATACAAAGGATCACTATGACAAAAGGTTACTCCAAGTCAAACTCAGGGATGAGGACATAAGGCAGATGTCTTTCTCTCTTGCTTTGCTGGGGCTGCACTGGAAACACAAAGCTGACTATATCTGCTGCAAGAGGCGTCCGACCGAAAACTACTCCTGATGATCAATAGAGCTGCAGTGAGTGATATCATGGCCATCTGCAGACGTCCTTCGTGTGCGCTCACACACCTCACAATGCTTACTGGATTCATTACCTCAATCTCTGCTGAAAGATCTTGGGATTCCAATGTCTAACCAGTGACACACTTAGACTGCAAATGGCTCCTGAGTGAGAAAATATCCCGGCTGCCTCTACCTCCCCTAACACTAAGGTTCACTTCACATCTTTGCCATGCGGGAGCGCGTACGATGCATTGCATGTTGCAGTGTTTGCTGTGCTGCAGCGCCATTATTTATTAATGGTATCCCAACGCACCTAGCCATCGCATGAGAGAGAGAGAGAGAGAGAGAGAGAGAGGGAGAGAGGGAGGGCGGGAGAGGGGGGAGA
>NW_017306791.1:397686-462508 GCF_000935625.1 Nanorana parkeri
AGAGAGAGAGAGAGAGAGAGAGAGAGAAGAGAGGAGAGAGGAGAGAGGAGAGAGAGGAGAGAGAGGAGAGAGAGGAGAGAGAGATGGATACATATAGATAGATAGATAGATAGATTTAATAGATTACATGCTGACTGGCTGCAATTCAGCTAGGAAACACAGAACACCGCGACTAACCGAAGTTTATTTGAGGCACACAAAAAAAGACTTGGGGACAGGCAGAGGCAATAATAATGCCATATATTATAATGCCTCTGCTAGGATGGTGAATAACAAATTGAAATTTCACTTCGCTTAGCAACAAGCGCAGGATGTGAGTGGGTTCTTCTTATGGACAGCTGTCTTGCCTTGAGCTATCACTCCAGACACCTCACTTTCTCCAGTGTGAAATGAGACATCTGATCCCGTTACTAGCCGGAGACAGCAGAGCTCCAGCGTGCACGCCGGGACAGGTAGCCTGTGGTGTTCAGGGTAGGCGAGGTTCACTGTTCAGCAGCACTGCGTCTTGTCTCCATATGTTGTGGCATGTGCCAGCTTGATAACAGTCTGATATTAGTGCTATGCCACTTATTATCACATGGTAAATCACAATGACAGCATACTACAACAGATCCTGAATCTTGTTACAAGCAGTGGGTGGTATCTGCTCTAAGTATGCAGCAGTGCTGGACAAGATCCAAGCCATGAGCACATTGGAGCATTGGCACCATTAGTTGTGCCATCACAGGGGTCTACCTACTAAACCAAAAAATATCTGTCTATCATTGGCATAGTCTGGCATTCTTTTATGACTGCAGTTACCAGGATAAGAATAAAAGCACACTCCAGGACAAAAAAAATGAAAATTGGCTCATGGGACTTAAACAGAGTATACAGCAGGGGTGGACAAATGAATGTGGAATTCAGGAGCCATTTTGTCCAATCCAGGAGGCAGCAGGATTTTTATAGGAGCCAACTCCATTGACAACAACTAGAGAAACCCTCAAAAATGATGTGCCAACTGTAGGTTTTAAGTAAGAACCTGGCTTCTGGGATTTGACCAATCCTCGAGTACAGCCTACCTTTTCACGCAGGTACAGTATAGCTTTTCTGCACCAGAACAGTCCCCTGCTTAAAGTGAACCTGTCAGGTCTGAACACTGGCTATGCTAACAATTCTAATATAGTAAAGGTAACGTACCTGTGATAATCATGTGAAGCTCTAGAGTCCATGTCCATATAGACTGAAGAGCCTACACTTCTATCAAGGCCGCCCCTACGCATATGGTGCTAAACATTGCCCACACCATTTCACAGTTCAATGCCCCTGGTACAGGACAGCTGAAGAGTAAGGGGCTTCATGGGGACAGAGTTATCGATTAATAGGGGCCCCACAGCATTGGCAACAGTTTATGTAGGTCATGGAACATGACATGTTCTTCATGTTCATGGTAATCTGCCATGCAACTTCATCTGCTGTAACATGAAACACTGCAAACCAGGTATTCTTAATGCAAGGAGAAGACACAAAAGAAGCACCACTTCTCCACAGCTCAAGGAAGGTATGACCAGGGTCTCAGGCACAAGTGTTAAAGACACCAGTCACAAATGATATTGGGATGGAAACTTTTTAAATTTTGTCATGGACAGCCAACGATTTTGGGGGATTTTTAAATGACATTGATCACCAATGACAGTTGAAGGGCAAAGGGAACTTTAATTGGCAGCAATTGGTACGCCTGAGTGGGGCAAACTTGTTGTCATTGAGCATAATATCTGCTGGGGAGGTTCTTTTTGACACTGGTCATCAGTGATTCAGGGGGGATTTTGTTAATGCCCTTAGGAACCTTTCACACGGGCTGATAAGGAGGGGGTCTGTTTACATCAGATTACCCCTGATCTGCCACAATCAGGTCCGTCGAAACAGAACACTTGTCCATTTGCTTTTCTGGACCTGGCCAGAGTTGAGGGTAATCGAATGTAAACGGACACTCGTCCATTTACACAAGGCTGGCCATAGACTAGCATTGGGCATCCGATCAGGTCCAGCTGAAAAATTGACAGACGGACCCCCCCGTGTGAAAGGGGCCTTAACCAGATAGCCAGCAATGTAAAGGCATTATGTTACATACTCCTGAAGTCTGCACTTAACCTTGAGTTGTAGGTTACATGTAGTCCTGACACTTGCGCTTTAAAAACTGTGTTGTGCATTACACAGTCCTGACCCCTTCACTCTAAACATTGTTTTGTACATTACATAGTTCTGATACCTGCACTATATGCTATAATGTATGCTTCATAAATCTGACCAAGGTGTTGAGTGTCTATACAGCTGCTGGCTGCTAAGTAATTTTAATGAAGTTCTTCTGTGAGGTAGGCTCAGACAAAATGTTAGTACTCTGTCTCTTTATTCTGTTTGTTATGGCAGAGTTGTGCCTGTAAGACTGTGTCACTGGTGGCACAATGACTAAGGAATAGTGTGTGGGTACAAGGACTGAGGGATATGTGTGAAGTGTGCACAGCAAGTAGGCTATTTAAACTCTATTTACCATGCCCGTTTAAGCCATGTCCAGTGTTCAGTGCAATGTAGCTGTGCCCCCTTTTTGCTTGCACTGCATCTCTTAGTACCCGTCATCTACATCTTTGTTTTCAATTTTTAAAGTTAGGAGGTATACCTACTAGAGAAAGAGAGCCTACCTGCAAACATCTTCTGCTCTGCTCTCTCCAGTATTAAATGTTTATTTGTAAAACAGAGAATGTATATGAATACTAAACAAAACAGACATTAAAGTATCTAATGCAAAAACTTTGGTTAAATCCTCTGTAAGGTTTTTATGGCCACCTGTGTCCTATTAAGGACATTTCATTGTACATTTTGTCCTCTCGACTTAACAGGATGTGATAGAAAATCTCTTCAAAAAAATGGAAATGTCTTCTTAGCTGTCAACAGAACAAGTGTCTCTATTGCAATATTTGCCTTCTATTTCTGTTCTAGTTACAACTCAAAATGTTGTATTGCTCAACACTTTCTCTCCCAATGACAACAGTCAGCAGGACAAGTAACAAAATCTCCCAAGCGAAAACATTTGGGGTTCCTGGGTTTTTTTTTTTTTTCCAAATAAATTTTTTATTGAAAAACATAAGGTTGACAGTCAAATAATACTATACTTTGTACAGGATTACCTATAACATAGAGCATAATAGTATAGGGTTATTACTAATTTTCATAGACTGTATTAGGGCTGCAATAACTAATCGACATAATCGATTATTGAAAAAGTTGTCAACTTTTTCAATAATCGATTTAATCGGCTTCCGATCAGTTGGCCCTGTTCACGGCTCCACACACGCTGCGCGCCGCACCTCTTCCCCACCTCACGCTCGCCGCTGCCAGACCCGCCCACCCGCATCCACGACGCACCTCCTTCCCGCCTCACACTCACCGCCCGCCCACATCCACGATTGGCACAAGGCGTTTGCCTTGGGCGGCGCTTTGCCGGGGGAAGCAAAGTTGGGTGTACTGAATCAGGCAGCCGTGGCTGCCTAATCAGGTGGCTGCTGGTGGGGCCTGTCAGCGAGCTGTCAGGTGAAAGAGGAGGCAGGGCCAGACCAGATGGAGATGCAGCCCGGCCGGTGGAGGCTGCGGGTGGCTCCAGGCTGGAGGAAGAGGCTTCGGATGCTCGAGGCTGGAAGAAGAAGCTGTGAGTGGCTCCAGGCTGGAGGAGGAAGCTTAGGGTGACTCCAGGCTAGAAGAAGAAGCTGCGGGTGGCTCCAGACTGGAGGTAGAAGCGGCATGTCCTAGAGGCAGGCTGGGGAGCTGCAGGTAAGAAGAGCAGCACGTGTGCAGGGAAAGGGACATTGTGCAAGGTCTATGGTGGGTTGTGCAGGGTCTATGGAGGTCTCAGCCTGAGACTTCGCAGAGCCCACCAGAGATGCTTTACAGCCCACCTGAGACCCTGGCTTCCCTGCTACGCTAATAGGTCAACCTGTCAGAAGCTGTACCCAGCGACTGATAGGTTATGCAAAATGTTTTAAACAGGAAAGGGTGGAACACATTTAGATTGGGGGGTGCCGAATTTCATCTTGCTTAGGGCAGCACGAAACCTAAATACATTACTGATGTAACTATGAAAACAATCTGATAGTGTGAATCCAGAGCTTTTCCTCAGCTAATACATTTTAGGACAGTACAGGTTTGCAGTTCTGCAAAAAACATTTAAAGTTGTTAGGGTTTGAAGAAGCTGGTATTAAGCTTATATATAGAGTAATTGTGTGCAACAGTATTAATTATTTTGGTATGGTTATTATTATTATTATTATAGCTGCTACAGTATACCTTTTACCGAAAGCTGAGATCATAGGCAATGCTCATGTACTATGCACATCTGTGGCAATCAAGGACAAGAATTATATTGTTGGTCAAATCCTGCATTCACATTGAACCAATGTCTTACATCTCTGGTCACCTCTAGACAACATGAAGCAACACAAACCAAGCTGCTGAAGGCAGATGTGTAACACAGCCAGTTAAGTCCCTTCATAAGTGCATGAAATACTACTGTTCCCAAAACAAAAAAGATTATTGAAGCCTCTGTGTCTTTCTAATGTTCTCTTGATATTGTAGACCACATTCTCAGCTGTCATTAGATCTCCAACTTTGACTATACCTCATTCAGTAGTCTCTGCCAATAGTAATAAACTTATTATGAGAGGAAGGCTAATGATGCCAATCTTGTCATAATTGCCTTGGGCACAGTTGCAGTGGCAGTGAAGCAGAGAAGCTAGTCTATAAGAAAAGTGCCATGAAAACTAATATAAGATTGTCATCTTCCGCAGAACATTTCAGAGCATAGTCCATTACTTAGACCACTGTTTCTGTAGAAGCTGTTTTCTAGATTAGAGAAAAATCTGCTATTGTATGAAAAACCCCAAAACAAGTAACCAGCGAAGATTATTTAGTTATTTCAGACACATAGGAACAAGTTCCAGAAAGCCACAAAACCTTTTGGTGATAACTACTTATGTAGAAACGCATGGTCCAAAGCTGTTTGTGCATTCATGGACATATCAATGCAAATCTGCATGAAGCAAAGAACCCCAGAAGCTAGTAGCATTTTCCCAACCTAGGATTTAGCTCAAACCTGATTAGCATGTGACCTAGAACAGTACAGGTGAAACTCGAATAATTAGAATATAGTGCAAAGTTCATTTATTTCACTAATGCAACTTAAAAGGTGAAACTAATATATGAGATAGACTCATTACATGCAAAGCAAAATAATTCAAGCCGTGATTTGTCATAATTGTGATGATTATGGCTTACAGCTCATGAAAACCCCAAGAACCCCAAATCCACAACCTCAAAAAATTAGATTATTACATGCAATCAATAAAACAAGGATTGTACATAGAACAATATCGGACCTCTGAAAAGTACAAGCATGCATATGTACTCAGTACTTGGTTTGGGCCCCTTTTGCAGAACTTACTGCAATTACTTTTGGATGATATTCTAATTATTCGAGTTTCACCTGTATTAGAAGTAGCCTAGGTGATGCAGAGAAAGTTCCTTGACTTTCCATGGGGCTCTCTGTCATGTGATCTATGACGTAGAGAAAGCCTGGGAAACTTTACTCCTCTCTGGGTCCTGTTCTAAAATAAGATATCAGAGAAAATTATTTCTGAAGCACCATATGTGTACTACGAGAACTGCCACACGGTACTGCAATGCCCACATTGCCAAAACTGCTGCACTTTCTAGTAACTGCAATGCAAGAACCAGAAATTAGGGTAATAAAGGAAATATATTCAACAGACTGGTTTCTGCAACAAAGAATTGGTCTACTCTTGTTCCTAGCACCCTGTAAGCAGGAGTGCTTATATAAATTTAGTGTTGTCAGATTGTATTCAGTCTGATGCTGTTTATAGTATACACTGAGTGGCCAGATTATTATGACCACCTGACGTTTGTAGGCAAATTAGCTATAATTATCTTTAATTTCGCGCTGAAGTTGCTAGAGGGCCAGACTATTATAAATAGGGAAGCAGGTTGTTTACCACGACAGTAGAAGTGATTTGTTTCTGAAGATACGGGTAAACAACGCGATTTAACAGCCTTTGAACGTGGGATGATTGTTGGCGCTCGGAGCCATGGAGCGAGTATCAGCAAAACAGCAGAATTCGTTAAATGTTCAAGAGCAGCTGTTGTTAAAGTGTTTTAAAGACTGGACTGTCAGCCGAAAATCTGGGTCTGAATGTGTGAATTGTGGCCGTCAGCGACTAGTCAATGTTAGGGCAGAACGGAGAGTGGCAAGACTGGTACAAGACAACAGAAGGGCAACAGTGCAGTGTCAGATTCCTCGCATCACCTTTCAACATCTCGTGGAGTCATCTTGTGGCCCAACGAAGTACTGATGGAGTGGTCATAATAATCTGGCCACTCAGTGTATGTGTATGCTCATTTGGTTTCCCCTAAGCAGTCTGTAAACGTTTGCATCTGTCTGCTGTTGGGTGTATCCTTGCCACAGAGCAGAGCAACCAATAAGAGAATGGTGTGAATATATACTCTGTCTCCCTGGCCAATCACTAGGAGGTTCATAGCCACTGGTGCATGCTGGGAGAGGATATAAATATACAGGGCGGACCATGTCAGTCCCACTTTCTCCAACGGGCCCAGTCTGGGGGGAGGCTGTTACTGACTGTGAGTTAGCTAGGCTTGAAGCCTAGTGACTAGCCATGTGCTTGCACTGAGGCCTGAGTCTGAGGGCCCAGTGACTACTACTGATATCAAGGATAAAGATGACTGGTGACTTCTGATTGAAGTGCTGCTCAGACAGGTGCTCTAAACACAGATTGCCACATTTGGCTGAAAGGTCCTAGTCAGTGGAGGCAGCTGTTACTTTGCTCTGACACTTAAAGGAGTCTACAATATCCTGCATGTTCCTAGCCCTAAACCTCTCTCCTTAAAGTTCTAGAATAAAGTTCCTTCAGCATCATATCTACAGTCTGGATCTCAGCTTGGGTGGTAAGTGCTATTGGGGCAGCCATGTTACCAAAATCCCTAGACAGGCAAAGGAAGACCTGTTTATACAGCAACTCCTTCACGTTCTTTTCACACCATATGCAGTGAGTTCCGGCCGGAATGCACTATATCGCATTGCGGCCGGCTCCCTTTTTAGCTGGGCAGGAGGGGGCGTAGCGGGCCATTGAAGTGCATTGCGCCGTAGCCATGCCCTGCGGCCGCAATGTGTTCGCCCGCACATTGTGTCTGCGGTCTGGTCTGCTGCCGTGCGGATTTGAACGCACTGCACTGGACCGGACCGCAGGCACAATGTGCTCTGCGATCCCGTGCAGGCGATCGCAGGGTGTGGCTACGGCGCCATTCACTTCCATGGCCCGCCACGCCCCTCATGCCCGGCAAAAAAAGGGAGCCGGCCGCAATGCGATGCAGTGCGTTCCAGCCCGGAACACACTGCATATGGTGTGAACAGACCCTCAGGGGTGAGCGCTACACTACTTTGCTACTTTTTCTGTGCTGTCTATCCTATTTCTCCTGTTTTTTTTAGAGGTGCACCGAAATGAAAATGTAAAAACTGAAATTGAAAAAAAAGTCAGGGCGAAAAGTGTTCCTGTTCATTCATAACATGTGGTTTATAGTATGTTTATTACAGTATATCTACAATCATGAATGAACAGGAAGTGACGTAGATCACTTCCCTTTCATAATTGAGGATATAGTAACCATTCTATGTCCTCAATTATTTACAAACACTCAGCAATCACTGATTACTGACTGCTTGTACCCGCTCTTCCTCCTGACAGCTGTCACAGGAGGCTGGGAGGGGGCGGTGCGGGAGGAAAGCTCAGCTTCCTGTGGCAGCAATGACAGCTGTCTCTGCCCACACCGCTGCTCTCCATCCTGGATTGGCTGTCACAGGAGGCGGTGCAGGAGGAGAGCTCAGACTCCTGTGACAGCAATGGCTGTCTCCGCCCCCACATCGCTCTAACGATCTGTGACAGGAGGCTGAGCGGTGCGGGGAGGAGAGACGCCGGCTGCTCACATTGCAATCCTCCCGCACAGCTTGACCACCTGTGACAGTTTCTCTCCTCCCTGCTGGATCATAAAGCAGCGCCGAGCGGGGAGGAGAGAAAGAATGGATGCACCGCTATTTCGGCCAGAAAATGGCACTTTCGGCATTTTGCCAAAAGTGCCATTTTCGGCCGATATGTTTTGGCGGCCGATATATATGGGTGCATCCCTAGTTTTTTTTATCTTGCATCTTTTACAATGGATCTTGCAATAGCTAATATCATATTTGGTTGCAGTAAGTTTGAAAGTGGCTGTGGAAAGAACAAAGAGAATTGATTTTTAAAGTCCAATTTCACAAGTCCCCAGTCTCGATATCCAGCAGCTTATCTGCAGTCTCTGTACATGTCCGGCAGCATGACCATAGCCCATGACCATCTCCTGATTTATGTTCACAATTGGCCATACACATTATAATCCATTTAATCTGTATGATATTAGGCAGGCCCTTCCACTAGATAGGCCAGCCCTCTAACGAAATAGTTGTTGGCATCATCCAAAAATACAAGACATTTTATGAAAAGTAGATGTTAACATTTAGCTATGCATTATATATGCAAGCTTTGCTTCTCTGTTGTTTGTGTTTCCTGCATCTCCAAACTCAAACAATTAATTAGTGTGGGAGTTGTAGTTTTTTGTTGTTGTTTGCTTTAGTTTTTTGGCTGAATCAGCCTCATTAAGCAGCTCCAGCTCTTCCCCCATGTGTTTCTTCTCAGCCATCTCTAGAGTCCAATAACAAACTGCAGGTGGCTGTGTGGGGAACAGATGAGAAGAATCTGACCAACCTCAGACATGAACAAATACGCTGTAGGGTCACCAGATGTAGTTCTACAGTTTTTATACCCCTCTAACATTTCTGTAGTTGCAAATATGCTATTTGTACTTGTCACACACTTCTACAAAACTTGACACAAAGCATCTACTCTTACTACCATCATGTTTATTGCAATTCATCATTCATACTGAGTGTATGGTGAAGTAATGCACAAGCAGAGGAGCTTGTGTGGTACACTGCAGGATAATATTGCAATTCCTTTTCATCCATGTTGGAGTGTAGACTGTACTAGGCACAATCTCTCTTGAAGCAGAACTAAACCTATCAATACTCACCTCCCCTCCAGCAATGCGATGCCCAACATCTTCTCCCTGGGTTATTATTCATACTGGAGTTTTCACCCATCCTGACTGGCTATGATGGGATGAAGTAACTCCCGAGCATGTGCACGGAAGTTTATTCATCCTGGCACCCAGGTGTGCCGAGAGTGTACACATGTGCAGCTCAGTGTACATTCTACAGCAGTGGTTCTCAACCTGTGTAACCTCAGGACCCACATTTGTCCTTGGTCGTTAAGTCGCGACTCAAGTCGCATTGCAATGGATTGCACGGCATTAGGGTACCGCGCGGGTGTACGAACTGTGGGTGTGTGCTGCATTTGGGGTACCATTCAAATGAATGGCAACGCAACACACCTCCCACACCTGAATGCGTAGTACAGTGCGTTAATCGCATGGTACTATGCGATTAGTGCACCGTGCTAGTGTGAACGGGCCCTTAAAAACACTGACATACATCACAACCACAGACACAATCTCACACACTCACAGACAGACATTCTCACACACATACACACTCCAAAAAAATGTTTGTTTTATTTATTTTAAGGTCCACCCAGTCTCCCTACCTTACGAGAACTGGAGAGGATTCTCAGCCTGGGGTCCAGTGTAGGCTGCTGCGCTGTGACAGAACTTGGTCCTCAACCCACCAGTTGAGAACAAAGGTTCTAAAGCATCTTGCAAGGTAAAAAGTTAACAAATCTTTATTGCAGACTCCTTCGTGCTCACATGTTCTATAGTATAGCGCTAAATTTTGCTGTAACCCTGTCACCAACGTAGGGCATTCAGCGGCACAGAACTGCTTCTAGCTGGCTGGGCTAGTATGTCTTATGTCTTATGCTTGTACTCATCATTCTGCTATAAGCTTATGGTCACTTCAGCGACCATTAACTTATAAAAGAAGGGTCCCCTAGACTGTTCTCAGTAAATAAATAGCTGTCATCAGTGGCTTACAAGTAACTGATCACAGCCATTTGTTCAAAATCTGGTACCCCCTCCACCGCTATCACCGCTTTGATTTGTTCCTGTCTGTGATCCTCCCCAGTGGGCACCAGTAATCTGTTCCTTTTCATGTCCCCTGTGTGCCATTTGATCCGCGCTGCATTATCCCTGCCTGTACTGGCTGAGACAGCAGGTTATGGAGGGTAGACACAGTTGAGCAGACTGCTGGCACCCAGTGAGCAGGAGGTGAGTGTGGTAGGCAAGGTGGCAATGCTGGGCGGATTCAGGATAGAACGGAGGATCAGTAAACATGTGTCATACTTACCGATTCTTCTCTGTCTTGAACAACAGAGTCATCTGTACTAAGCACTGCAGTGTTCATTCATAACTGAAGAGATAGTAAACATGATTGACATGTTTACCATCTCTTCCATTTGTGAATAAACAGGAAGTGCTCTGTATAGGACAATTAACACGCGTTGTGTTAAGGCAGCACAATTATCTAAATGGGCTGCCAGCGCACCGGAACAAAAACATTTTTTTCCAACACACCACAGTGCATGGTAGTGCATTACCATGCTCTGAGATGAGCTGCAGCTCAGGTTCCTTGTGGAGTACTATTGAGATGCCTTTCAAAATGAATGGCATTGCTACACACTAATGCATGTAACGTGTTACCTAGCTTTGTGGTTACTGAGGATTTGCATATGTTACTGCAAAGCAATGGTGTGAAGGGTTCTTAGTTCAAATTGCAAAGGTAAGAGAGGTTTACTTTAATGGATGACTATGCATCTATAATCCTACATTTTTAAATTCCACAATTTTAAATTGCCAACAGAACAATAACAGTGATAATCTTCCAATGGGGAAACTTGATGACGTAACAACAGTCTAAGAGGGGATTTCGCTTACATTGGAAAGATATCCTCTCACAACCTGTTGAGTCTACAGGAGAGGCATATCTGTACAAAATAAGTCAAGGCCGCTGGACTTTCTGTATTTTTCTTGAAGACGTTTCACTGGTCATCCAACCAGCTTTATCAATTCAGAATGACTTGTACAAAAAATTATCTAGGAATAAATATGGTGAATGTTGCTACAATCCACATAATCTGTTAGTCACAACCAGGTGTTTGATGTATTTGCATAATTGGAGTCTAGGAGGTGTTATTAACCTGCCCAGAGAGATGTGTTAAAACAGCATTGTATGTGGCAGACAATAGATGTTTCAACACAAGGCCCTGACCATCTTCAAGGGAATTACATCCAGTCATTGGTTCAGATATGTGGATGACACTTGGGTTAAGATTCACAAACAAGAGTTACAGGCTTTCACTAACCATATCAACTCATGGATCATAACATCAAGTTTACATGGGAAGATATGCAAAACAACAAACTGGCTTTTTTGGATTGTTTAGTAACAGTAGAAGAGGGAAGGAGGCTGTAATTACAGGTCTACCGAAAACCAACACTCACGGACTAGTACCTGCTATTTGACTCCCAGCACCCTCTAGACCCCAAACTGGGAGTCATCAGGACTCTACACCACCGGGCAGAGAAAATGCCCACCAGAACAGAGGCCAAGAGGAAGGAATTTAAACACCTCAGGGGTGCCCTTAAAATTTGCGGGTATCCAGACTGGGCTTTTGTCAAAACAGAAAAAAGGAGAGGAACGAATGCCAAGAGTACCAGTGAAGGAGAAAAGCGTGACAAACGGAGGGATTTGGTCATCCCATATGTAGCTGGGGTGTCTGAGAAACTCAGAAGAGTTTTTAAAAAACATCACATCCCTGCCTGCTTTAAACCCTGCTGTGAAACAAAACAGCAGCTACACCAGTGTATGGCACAGCATAGAAGAGCCAAACCCTCTGGTCAGGATTCGGCAGTATACCTACATCTAAAGGAAAAAGGTAACTCCTTTGAAGACAGTTAAGTACGCATCCTAGACATGGAAGAGGACTGGTTTAAAAGAGGTGTGAAATAGGCCATTTATGTAAAAATGTAAAGGCCAAGCTTAAATAGAGGGTGGGGGATATGTCGGTGAAACAAAACAGTAGCTACACCAGGGTATGTAGACAGGGAGGAGGACTGGTTCAAAATAGGTGTGAAAGAGGCCATTTATGTAAAAATGCTTGAATAGAGGGGGGTGAGGGATCTATTGTATGCCACATACAATACTGTTTTAACAAAAACACAAATGGACGTATTCACTGAAGAGTTATTTTTTTAGGTACGGTAACAGTAAGAGACTCATTCACACCAGATGCAAAGAACTGCATTAATCAGCATTGAGCAACATAGGCTCAACATTGGGATACAGAGAAAACATGTTCCCTGTTCATACTATAAATGTGTGTTGGTTTCCATTGCACTAAAATGCAGCATGTCTGCATGTTTATGCAACACAACACACAACGCGGTAGAATGCATGACAGGGTGGCGCAACATGCTGCTGTGCATAGAGTGAAATGAATTGCTTTTTTGCTAAGTTTAATTAAAGTATAAAAAAGAAAAACATACACATTGTGATACATTGTAACAATGCACCAGCGTGCCCACTGGTGTGAAAGGGTCCTTACTTATAGCATTAGCAACCAATCAAAATCTTAGTCTGACTTCAACAGAGTGATTTGATTGGATGTTATGGGGTACTGCACTAGCAAGTAAGAAAAAAAAATATTTTTATTAAATAAGGCCAACAATATTTAAGAGATTTGAGCATCGGCCATATTTTTAAAACTCAGCCCCAGAGCACGTGCATTGTGCCCAGACTATGCCAGTATAATAGGACCATTACCAAGACATCCATGAATATGAAGACAAAAAAACCAGGGATGCTCTAAGGCAGGGCTGGACAAATCCCAGGAGCCAGGTCACCAATGACCCTTCAAATTTACAGCTGATGCCCAACTTTTCTCTAGTTGTAAATGGCGTTGGCTCCTAAATAATCCCAATGGCTCCTGGATTACATAAACTGGCTCCTGAATTCCATATTCATTTGAGCAATAGGTGTATGTGACAGGTTCTCTGGCAAGTGCTTGCAAAAATTAATATTTTTTACGGCAAGCCAAAACTTTTTTTCGGTCTGTGTCTCTGTCAGAGATTTTCACTTACTTCTTGTCTAGTAGTATCGTTGTTGCCAGTGCAGAAAGTGAAAAGTCAGTGTTGACATCAACAAAGTCCCTTTGCAGTGACCTAAAGTAACCCACATCCCCCCTCCTTAGTTGCATTCGTACCTGGAGCTGAAGGTTGAGGCCTGTGGTGGTTGTTTACGTCCTGGCTGTGCCTGATTGTTAGAAGTCTATGGGGCTGTGTCGTGAGTATCCTGCGCAAACACAACCAGGATGTAAACAAACACTTAAGGCCGCAGTCAACAGATCAAGGTAAGTATGAGTCAGTGGAGGAAGAGATTGGCTTACTTCAGGTCAGAACAAAGGGGCAAACATGATAAGTGCACTCATCCTTTAAGAAGGCTGTATGGAGCTTCTGTGATCCCTAACAGTCTCCATTCTTATGCCTATCATGAAATACACTATATTACCCAAAGTATTGGGACACCACTCCAAATCTTTGGAATCAGGTGTTCCGTGAAATTTCCTTGCTACTAAATATTCCACGTTCAACTGTTAGGGGTATTATAACAAAGTGGAAGCAACTGGGAACAACAGCAGGCCACGTAAAATGACAGTGCGGGGTCAGGGCATGCTGAAGCGCACAGTGCGCAGAAGTCGCCAACTGTCTGCAGAGTCAATAGCTACAGACCTCCAAACTTCATGTGGCCTTCAGATTGGCACAACACCAGTGCGTAGAGAGCGTCATGGAATGGGTTTCCATGGCTGAGCAGCTGCATCCAAGCCTTACATCACCAAGTGCAATGCAAAGCGAAGGCTGCAGTGGTGTAAAGCACGCCGCCTCCTTGTGGACGCCTTCCCAGAAGAGTTGAAGCTGTTATAGCTGCAAAGGGTGGGCCAACTCAATATTGAACCTGACGGACTAAGACTGGGATGGCATCAAAGTTCATGTGCGTGCAAAGGCAGGCGTCCCAATACTTTTGGTAATATAGTGTATGTCTTCAACAATTACTATAACATGTCTCTAATCATCTCCTGTAGCATGTCTGCACTCTCTTACCATCTCTTGTAGCTTTTCTGTATCAGTGCAAGCACAAATCAGTGCAAATCAGTGCATGCACAATACCTGTAATCCTGCAAGCTGAAAAGAGGACCAGAGTACCAACTGGCATAGAAAGCAGCAACTAGACTGGGCCACCCACTAGTCTAAGAGCGTAGAGCTAGAAAGGGTGATGCATGGTTATTTAGGTGTTTGGTTAATAAAGCAACAGCTGAAATTTTTAGGTGCTTTGACTAAATGGCTCCTGTGATGTGTCCAGACAGTTTCCGTGGCTGTAATAGGCACACTAGGCTTTAGCTACAATAGAGCGGTTAGTGCTATATGGCTCAATACTCTCTGCAGAGTGCTGCACCTTATAGATTATATAATGTGCATTATTTACAGGGCTAATATAAAATACAGCCCTGATTATTTCCCCTGGATCTATAAATAGAACAATGCTATTGTGACTCATGCACCCCAAATATGAGTCCCCCAAGCCTATATTTAGACATCCTGCTTTTCTAGGCACATCTGAAGGGTGACACCCTATTGTACAAGCTCCAACCTTTGTATGGGATTGATTTAGTAAAAACTACTGTTGGAGTGTGCTAATGGAGGCAGCATGTGGTCTCCATTAAATTTACAGCCAATGTTTAACTGTGCAGACCACCAAGCATGAAAAAAGGAGAAATGGTTTTATGTTTCCTAAGCTGTAACGAAGAGGAAAACAAAATATGAAAAACATGGTCACAGTTGGTAAATTTTGAGGCTTAGTGCTGCCCCTTTCTTACCCTGCTGCCCTAAGCACTGTTCAAAGACTGCCATTTTGGTGAATACAGCTCTGGTGACCCCACTTAAAGGATTATTATACAATTGTACAAAATTGATACAAAATAATTGCTGGGTTCAGCAAGGGTGGGTGCTTGCTCTGAGATAAAGATGAAGGGGGCAAGGTTATAGCGAATAATGGGTAGCCTGACACAGCATGTCCACCCCATCTTAGGTACAACGCCAAGCATAGAGTGCTGTGGGACACTGCGCCAGCCCTGTGCAGGCAGGACAGTTCAAAGTGCACTTGCTCCTGTTACAAATTACCCATTTCCATTAACAATCTGCCATCCCACTGCTTGCCATTTGCAGCCCCCAATGGTTTCCGAAAGAACAGTTTTCCTTCAATGTTTGGAACCCCAGCAATATCAGTAATGTCATTCATTCTGCTAGATTCCATTGTGTCCTTCTCCTGAGAGCCAGAAACTATGCAACCTTTTCGGCTTATAGATGGCACACTGGGGGATTCCTATCTTGTGATAGAAGAGTAGGCAACCTACTCCCTAATTTATATCCTCCTTGCTGCTGGTATATTTTATTACCACTTCTCTCTAATCTCCGGCAAAACCAACCGTGAGCCGCTTACATTCATGATGAGATACGCCACCTTTTGCAATCAGCGTCCCTGAATTTAATACAGAACAATTAGATGATTATTTTATCCACCGCTACTGCACGCAGCTTAGCCATACACTTAAAAATAGGGTCGTTAAAAATCCATAATAGAAATCTTCCCAGATATGTAGTTATATTGCAATAACTGCACATATGCATCCCCAAAGAAGACATAGATTATACAATGTTACGTTTCTGTAAAAATACATGGACTGCTGTTGTTAATACCACACAAGCCTGAAAGGCACAGTTTAATCCACCTATATCTTCTCCAGACTGTGAATATATTCCTGTCTGCAGGAATTAACCTCTTTAGCACTGGATGGAATGGCGACAGCGCCCTGCAGCACTGGGGCATTGAATGTGATTTTCCACCTGGGACACTACCAGTATGGAGTTTGTATGTTTGTTGTGGGTTTATTTCGACAATCCGAAAAAAAAACATTGATAGGTTAATCAGATCCTAACCCAACCGCCCCCACTGTGTGCATCTGCATGATTGTGGCAGGACCATTAGACTGTAAACTCTTTTCTGCAGGGACTGTTGTGAATGGTTCAATGTTCTCTGCACTGTTCACCCTACCTAGAGATTAACAGGCCCCTGCCTAAAACTAGTGTGGGCGCTGCTATGACTGCTGCAGGTTAAATTAGAACAGACAGGGTTCCATTGCGCCCTAAATATCCTCCAGAGGTTTCCAGGGGTTCCTTGAGCAGTGATCAATGTCTGCCTTTCAGAAAAGTAGGCGGGGGATTCGTCCCACTGACCACTAATGTAAGTAGCATTTTTACCACTGACCACCAATGTAAGGAGTATTCTTCCTACTGACCACCAATGTAAGGAGTATTCTTCCTACTGACCACCAATGTAAGGAGTATTCTTCCTACTGACCACCAATGTAAGGAGTATTCTTCCCACTTACCACCAATGTAAGGGGAATTCTTCTCACTGACCACCACTGTACAGAGCATTCACCCCACTGACCACCAATCTAAGGAGCCTTCTTCCCACTTACCAAGAATATGTAAAGAGCATTCTTCCCACTGACCACCATTGTATGGACTATTCACCCCACTGACCACCAATGTAAGGAGCAATCTTCCCACTGATGACCAATGTATGGGGCAATCTGACCACCAAATTAAGATGCATTCTTACCACAGATCACCATGTAAGGAGTATTATTCCCACTGATCACCAATGTAAGGATAATTCCTCCTACTGACCACCAATGTAAGGGCCTTTCCTTCAACTGAGAACCAATGTAAGGACCTTTCCTTCAACTGAGAACCAATGTAAGGATCATTCCTCCCACTGACCACCAATGTCAGGAGCATTCCTCCCGCTGACCACCAATGTGGGGATCATTCCTCCCACTGACCACCAATGTCAGGATCATTCCTCCCACTGACCACCAATGTAAGGATCATTCCTTCCACTGACCATCACAGACCTATGTATTGTAAGATGTAGATACAGTACTTATTTTCAGGGGCTCCCTGAGACCTGAACATTTTTTCAAGGGTCCCTCCGTGTTAAAAAAGGTTGAGAAAGGCTGCATTAGACTTCAAGCTCCTGGGACCCCTACCAACAGTCCCACGTAAAGGCTAAATCACAAGAGTGATCTTCTGCCAAAGCTAGACAGAATGCCGCATCTGATCGATCGGATGCAATTAAAGCGGTAGCAACTGCGTTGAAATGCACACGACTCTGCTCCTAAATCTCGCCAGTGTAGTTTAGCCCCTAGCCTACTAGCCTATAGAAATAAATATAAGGCTGTATAATGAAATTTAAAAAAAAGGATGCCAGTCATTGCTAGGTCCCTGTTGGCACTGTGTAAACCCTTGAATGCATGCAGCTCATCCTTGCATGAATTACTAGCTTGCAGATTAGGGGACTACCATGACAAGACACACATACAGCACAAAATACACATGACGCAAGGGGGGGTTGCAGGGGGCACGGAGGAGGATGGGGGGTACCTTCAGTCACATAGTTATGGTCCCGGAGAAAGCTGTGGTTAATGTTTCGCGTGTCCACGTCCTCGCCCATTGACAACAGGATTACTCAGCATGCCTATCCGCAGTGGGGTGATGGAATCAGCAGAGGTCGCCGCAAGAGCAACATCCATACTGGCACAATCTAGCAGAGGAGAGCGCAGCGAGCCACCGAGCTCAGCATCATCCTCGTCCCTACGGGCACGTCCATGCAGCACAATGACAAGGTCAGCAGCGATCGCTGTGCCAGCGCTAAATGAGGCCACTGCGGATCCCGGGCAGCGCTGCGTGTCACTTGTTATATGCTGCTGATGCTGATGCTGCTGCTGCTCCTGCTGCTCTGCTGTCATCTGCTTCCTTCTGCAGCATCACGGCTCGCCCCTCCCCAGCAGCTTCTTCTGGCCCAACCACACAGGGGCTGCCTGCAAGTCAGGGGAGAGAGGGGGAAAGATGGCTCTGCAGGGACTGCACTCCTGTCTGATGTGTGTGCAGGGGGCCAAGTTTTGTCCCCGTCCCCTGATAGCATGGATCATATCAGACCAGGTACCAGCTGTCTCCGATTCCTAAAGACAGTGCATGGATTTAATATGGAAGTATTGTCAAAGAGCTGATCAGCCATGTCAACTCTACCTAAAATTATAGTTCCCAACTGTCCCTCCTTTGGGACCGAATCCTACTGTCCTTTTTTTTTCTTCCTCGGTTGTCCCTTTTTTTGGCCAAATGTACAGATCTCTTTTTAAAAAAATCATTTAATTATCAAAATACTTTTACTGCAGTAAACCTGTTATCTGTAATTTAATGTGACACTAAACTCAGGAGTTAAATCTTTACAAAATGCATTCAAGTACCTTAATTTTAACAAAAATGTATCTTATTCCTATATCACTCGGCTGTAGATCCTCAAATCATCTCTGAATTGGTGCTGACACTGTCCTTCCTTCTGGTGGGTGGCTACTTTTGTTCCCCATAATCCCTGTGTGTGTTGTGTATTTGTCTTTTCAGAGTAACAATTGGAATAATTTAAGGGGGCTATTCACAAATGAGCCGAAGGATCCGGCCGTAGCTTCGGCTGATCCTTCAGCTATCTTCGGCCTCCAGAGCTCTTCGGTTCAGTCGAACTGAAGGGCTGCTGTATAGGCCATTCACTATAGCCCTACAGCAGCCGAAGGTGGCCGAGCGGCTCAGACGAGCTGAAGGCATGTGCTTCGGCTCGACTGAGCCTAAGTGACACCCGAAGCGGAGCGAAGGGCCGACCGTAAGCCTCGCAAATGACAGGTGGGCGGAGCCAGCCGTGATCTCATGGATGACTCCGCCCAGTTGTAATGACAGATCAGCATCCCCAAATGAACAGGGGACGCTGATCTGTCATTAAACAATAACAACTGGAGCCGGCCGTGACAGCTGTTATTCATTGGCCGGGACCTGCTAGAAGACTCTAGCAGGTCACGGCCAATAGGAAGCAGTTGGGGGGAGCTAGCTGTCACTGCTAGCTCCGCCCAATTGTTTTTTTCTCCGAAAAATCTTTATTTAAATTTAATATTTTAAAAATATTTATTGCACTTTTTTTTTTCTTCTACTTTTTTCACTATTTGCTATTCTGCTCGGTACCACAGAGGTACCGAGCAGAATAGCCGAGCCTGATGCCGCTCGGCGGCATCCGGCTATTCACTCACTGCCGTTCGGCCCCTATGTGAATAGGGGCGAACGGCAGCAATTGAGCTGCCAGAGCTTTGGCTCAGCCGATCCAGATGTTGGATCGGCTGAGACGAAGTCCTTCAGCATTTCGGCTCAGCCGAACATGCAGAGCATGTCCGGCTGACCAAAGTGCAGCCGAAGGCAGCCAATGTACGGATGATTTCAGCCAATGTAGGGCAGAAATAAGCCGTACTGAGCCGTAGTGAATAGCCAAACGTCGTTCGGCTCACTTCAATTCAGCTCGGTTATGCACTCGGCTGCTTTCGGCAGCTTTGTGAATAACCTCTTCAATGTTAGATAACAGGTTAAGTGCAGTAAAACTATTTTGACATTTAAAGTGACGCTAAATGAAAAATGCATTCAAGTACTTTACCTATTTACCTGTCACTTTAACTGTCAAAATAGTCTTACTGCACTAACCTGTTATCTAACATGTAAATTATTCCAGTTGTTACTCTGAAAAGACAAAAACACAACAGACACAGAGACCATGGTGAACAAAAGCAGTCACCCTCTAGAAGGAAGGACAGTGTCCGCACCAATTCAGAGATGATTGGAGGATCTACAGCCGAGTGATACACAAATAAGATAAAAGAATTTCATAGCTAAAGGGGTTCTAAAGCATCCGTTTTTTTTGCCTATATCTACTGCTAGCGAGCAGTAGATATAGGCAAAAAGTTGGAAAAAAAAACCCCCGCTTTAACAGCGGTTTAAACTTACTCCGTTATCGCTACGCACTCCCGCGCCGAGAATCCGGAACTGCTCGTGCGGCTGCAAAGGATCTTGGGGCGGGCGCATGCGCAGTTCGGATACTCTGCCCGGAGACGAGCAGAGATGCAAGGTAAGTCTATGGACGAGTGCACCCGCATGCAGACACCGTGGGATCAGAAGTGCCAGCAAGGACAGAGGAGTCAGCGCTGGATCGGAGAGCCGCCGCACCGCTGGAGGGACAGATGAAAACATCAGGAAAGAAGAAGATCGGATTAAGAGACATCATTTAAGGTAAGTGCTAACATTAACATGGGGGGGGGGGGGGGAAAACATTTTTTACTTTAATGTCACTTTAAGGTGCTTGAATGCATTTTTAAGATTTAACTCCTGAGTTCAGTGTCACTTTAGCTGTCAAAATAGTTTTTACTGCACTAAACCTGTTATCTAACATTTGAATCATTTTAGTTGTTACTCTGAAAAGACAAAATAAAGGAAACTTGGTGATGTAAAAAAGCAATTTTGTGCATTGATTCTCATGGTGGAGGCGTGGCCTTTGCCTACATGCTTTATCCTATACTGGGTTCCTCTTTCCCATCTCACAAAGTTGGAATATATGCTAGGATCGTTTTTGCCTTTCTGTTGCGCATTGATCCTCATGGTGCATCGTGTCGGGGTTATGTCCTTTGCCTACACACTTCATGCTATGATAAGTCCCTCATTCCCATCTCATAAAGTTGAAAAGAATGCTGAAATCAGGAAAGACAACCATTATTTTTTTTTACCATGGTCTCCTTTGCATGAAGTACAAATTTCAGCTGATACTCCTCATTCACCATAGCCAAGTCTGGCCCTCTTCCCTGCACGGTGGCCAACTGGCTTGAATCTTGCAAGACAGTCCTGATGTGTTAATGGATGATACTTTTCATTGGCCACAGACAGGTACAGACTAGACATGTGTGATTCGTTTAGTTCTGAATCAAAAGTCTGACGAATTTCCCAAAATCCGGACACATCCGAATTTCCGTATCCCAATGCATCCAAATGTGTCTGAATCCGAATTTCAGATTCTGAATTTCAGATCCCGTCCGAATTTCGTTCAAAAACGAAACTGAATCGGACATGTGACTTTTCTGGCCAATCGGATGTGTTTTTCGGTTTAATGCATTCAAATGGGTCTGAACACAAATTTTCGTTACGGCAACATGGGAGCCATATACAGTCTATACAATACTAAAGCTGAGGCTCCTAGACCCGAATTTCCGAATGCAATTTGGAAATTAGGATCCCGAATGCCAATGCTTTCCATTTTTCATGGGAAGTGACAGAGTTGCTCCAAAGCAGCACACCACAAAATACGTGTGTGGTGTGCTGCAGTGCAGGTGCGTCATCCTGTTCTAGTGTGTTGGGGTAGGCTTAAAAATAAATGGTAATGTATTGCATTGCACCACGTAGCTCATGCATTGTGGTAACATGGCAATAGCCACAATTTTACATAGCATTACCACAACACATAGAACATATGGACAGTGCCTAGTATTATTTCTTTTTCCCACTGACTAAATTTCTCTGTTTTTTATCTATGTAAACACAAGGCAATAAAGCTTTACATTTTATGTCCCCTTTTTAGAGTGTGTGTTTAGCCACACCCCTGGATATTTTGGCCCCACTCAGTTAATATGTCTGGGTACATGCACTTGGACAGCCAGTCTGCTTGATCCAGCGTGTACTAAAAAGCTATTGTGGCTTAACTGCTTGATCCATTGTGTACTCTACAGCTATTATGGCTTGACTGCTTGATCCAGAATTTACTATACAGTTATTGCGTCTTGACTACTTGATCCAGCATGTACTAATCAGCTATTGCATCTTGATTGCTTAATCCAGCTTGTAATAATTAGCTATTGTGGCTTGGCTTCTTAAGCCAGCTTGTACTATACAGCTATATTGGCTTGACTGCTTGATCCAGTGTGTACTACACAGCTAATGTGGCTTGACTACTTCATCCAGCATGTACTACACAGCTATTGCAGCCTGACTCCTTGATGCAGCATGTAGTTATCAGCAGGGCCGGCCTTTGGGGTGTTCGAGCTGTGCGGCCACACAGGGCACCGAGCAACAAGGGCACCAGGCGGCCAGCATAGCTCATCCTCGGGGAGGCTTCTCTCCTCCTCACCGCTTGGCCATCCTACATGACTTCAGCGCTGTCCTCGGACATTTATTATTTGCTTGTTTGCCTTCTGTTGTTTTATTTAATAAGAATACTTCTATTGTGCCTACAAGTTTAATACCTTTTGTTTCTATTGTGGCTTGGCGGCTCTCTGTTATACTGCTAATATGGAACCAAGCATACCTACCATCAGTGAAAGTTGGAGTGATTTGGAAGATGGACATGCTGTTGACTGATGAGAAGACTCTGCCTGCAGCAAAAATGGTCCCCCAAGAGGGGATCATGGTAAAGCTTTGTCAACACTCCCACCTCACACTGGAACTGGATGCTTTAGGATAAAGCTGTGAGTGTGTGAATTGAACTTTATGCTGGAAATATATAAATTGACATCCTTGTACTAATGAGCAATATTGCTGAGATAGCCTCCCCTTTTACACTAAAGAAGAGTCAGATATAATTGAATAGTGCATCTATAAATATATAACATATAATCACTGTTTGCTGAATACACGCTGTGTAGTAGCTATTGGTAAAGTTGTAGCAGAGTATATTTTATGGTGAATACAATGTAACAAAACAACTTCACACACAGCAAACATTATCTCTGTTTTCCTGGATGTGTTGAATGACTAACCAACCTGAATGACCAATAGGAATGTCCAGGAGGCAGGAAGAGGCAGGCAAGTTTCGCCACTATCAGGAAGATCTTTGCCTTTTGAAATGACCTGATATTGTCAGGGGCTTTGGGGAAATATTAGGGGTCTAAGCAGACCCCTGATATTTCCCTTTTTAAATAGAAAAAGAGATTGAGGACACATAGTCCTGAATCTCTTTTTCTGCAGTCCCTGCTATAAATGAACAGGAAGCCTTTATACTGAGTGCTCCTGTCCATTCATAAATTGTAGATATATTATGAGTTACTATGTCCACAATCATTAATGTACAGGAAGTGATGTAGAGCAGTTCCTGTTCATTCATAATTGGGGACACAGTAAACATACTATGTCTGCAATTATTTACAAGCACTCAGTGATCAGTTGATCGGTGAGTGCTTCTACTGCACTCTCCATTCTGACTCCTTAAGCTGTCACAGGAGGCTGAGCGGGCAGTGCGGGAGGAGAGCTCCACATCCTCTGACAGCGTTAACAGCGCTCTCCTCCCCGCTTCACTCGGCTTCCTGTGACAGCGCTGACAGCACTCTCCTCCCTGCCCCGCTCAGCCTCCTGACAGTTTCTCGCCTCTCCTCTGGACGCTGCTCTGTGTCAGAGTGGACATAGAGCAGCGTCCAGTAGGGAGGAGAGAAACCGGGGATGCACAGCATTTTTCTGCCAAAAAACGGTACTCTCTGCATTTTTCCCAAAGTACTGAAATTTCGGCCGCCGATGTGATTATCGGCGGCCGAAATCTCGGTCCATACCTAATATATATACTATATATATACTGTGTGTATATGTGTATATATATATATGTGTGTGTGTATACAAAGTAGGTATACAGGCACCCATGGGAGTTGCAGCGGAGATAAGTTTATTTTCAACATTTTCGACTGAGCTTAGTACATGTTTATCAAGGCCCTAAAAAAGGTGAACAGACTAATTCACCCAAAAACCCACCCACCAACAACACACCCTAATGATGTTGGTGGGTGGGGTTATGGTTATATTAGTCTGCTAGTCGGCTGCACAGCGGACAGCTCTTAGCAACCAATTGCGTGGCTAAGTGGGTGGAACATGATGGGGATGTCAACCAGGCCCACTCTGCTGCTGATTAACAGCAGGCAGTGGATGGATTCCATAGCCAATAGCAGGCTGGCTATTGACTATAGAATCCGCCCACTGATCTTTATAAGGAAGTTGTCGGCTATAGCCGAAATGGTGTCTGAAATGGACACTTGCCTCAGTGTGCTTCAGCACTGCAAATGGCGGTGCTTGCGCCACAATCATGTACCTGTTTAGAACAGGTAAAAGAATCTGGGGCAAGCACCGACTCTTGTTGTGTGGATGCTCTATATGAATTCTCAATTGTGTTTCTATGAATCTTTATGAGAGAAATGAGTCTCAATTGGCATTGCAGACACTTGACGGGACTTTGTCCCAGAGTTAACAAATGTCAAAAAGCATGACCTGAGTTTTTACTCACCTGTCCTTCTGCCCATTCCTCTGATTGCCACTCTCTTGCAGAGCAACGGCCTCTTCACATTTGATACACTTACAGATGCCTCAGACAGCTGGTTCCCCGTTGTGCTCTGTGGTTCCTTTCGGTTTTCATATCAGCAAAAGGAACCACAGTGGGGGACCTGGTGTCTAAGACATCTGGAAGAGTGTTGGATGTGAAGATTTTTTTTTAGGTTGCCGTAGTTCTTAAAGTCAGAGAAATGGGCGGCAGGATAGGTGGATATAAACCCTCTTCTCTTAAAGGTCATACTTTTTGACTTTTTTAATTCATCAAAAGAGCGGATCTTTAAGTATTTTACAAGTCTGCATGAATACATTCTAGACATCTATGCAGCAACAGTATATTTTTTTCAGAAAGATTGTAACTTTTATTCTTAAAATGCTGTCTTTTCAATCAAGCAACATTGTCTACGCTGATATAATGTTATCAGTCTGCTGCAAAAAGAAAAAAAACATTTACTTGGTGTCCACTTCCCCAGTGATTACTCTCTACCCCAGTGATCTGTATGAAACATTTGTGAACACAACCAAGAGGTGCACAGTCACCAGGATTTACATGATTGTGTCATCTCTGATCCAGCATCTAAATCCAGGAATTAGATGCTGCAATAATGCCTGAATGAAAATAATCCTGGTCTTCTGGAGAAAAAAGCAGATGCAGGCATTGTCAGTTGGAGTATTGTGATCTCTGTGAGAAGCAATAAATATCTAAAAGTTAATGCACTTATGAAAAAATATGCAATTGAAGTATCTCAATAAAATGATGTGCTATTTAGTGCAACAGCATTTACCATGAAATATAAAACACAGGAAACAGAGTGAGTGGTTGTAAAAAAAGTATCTAAAGAGAAAGTTTAATTTTTAAAAGGCTTAGTAAAAGTCAATTTGCTAGGCCTATTTTAAGACCACAAACCTTTACAGAAAAGTGCCCTATTGTAAGGAGAAATCACTCAACCTTCTTGACCAGCACAGTGGTATTCCATTCCTTTAGTATGCCTGACATTATAAGTTTCCACCTCTTGTCAGTGAGTAGCAGGGTGCCAGGCGTAAGTGGCATTGCAAAGGAACTTGGCAGCATTTAGGTAAAATCCACAGTAATAGTTCAATGCTGTGAAACAGTTCAGTGCTGTCGAAGTATCTGTAAAGGTAAGCTATATGAAATACATAATGGCAATGGTGACCCATGTGCTAAATATGCCCTTTAAGTAGAAAGTGTAAAACATATCTGTATTTACTTTTTGTATATTATACATTAAGGGACACAGGAATGCAGTTCTTCTGATATGATTGGGGTTCAGTGCTGCCTACAGGTGAATTTGGAAAATGGCAAACAGAAAAGCCATTGGCCAGTCAGATATAACCCCCCCCCCCCCCACCACCTCACTCCCAGTGTGCTTCAGTTTTGCTAGTGTCTTAGGAGGATGTATGTCTTTTGTCTAAAGTTTAGCCCTTTTTACAGATTTTTCTTCCTTCAATTAAGACTTCCCCTGCATGCTGCTGAGCTGGGTTCTCTATGCAGCTATCTAGATCTGCTAATAATTGGTGATGCCCTAGAGGCCATATCCAGACCCCACTGGACCAAAGATTGCGTTGCTTGCCTGGACTGTGTCCTGTAGGCACTAGGCTATGCCTGTGGCACTTTAGCCCTACATTAATGTATTATTATTATTATTATTATTATTATACAGAATTTATATAGCGCCAACAGTTTGCACAGAGCTTTACAATATAAGGAAGACATTACAATTACAATACAATTCAAGACAAGATGGTAAGGAGGGCCCTGCCCCTGAGGACTTACAATTTAAAAGCGAGGGGCAAGTGATACATCAGGAGGTAGCTGGGTGGGAATGAATTGTTTGAGAAAGTGGTAGTTCAGTGGTTAGGTTGAGGTGGGATAGGCTTCCCTGAAGAGATGAGTCTTAAGGGATCACCTAAAGGCAGTCAGTGTGGGAGATGGACGGACAGGTTGGGGTAAAGGGTTCCATAGGATGGGAGATACTCTAGTGAAGTCCTGGAGGCGAGCATGGGAGGAGTTGATGAGGGAGCTGGAAAGCAGGAGGTCTTGTGAAGAGCGGAGGGGACGGTTAGGGATGCATTGACATTTAGTTGACATTATCCTTCTTATTTTCATAATAGACATGTGCGATTCGTTTAGTTCCGAAACGAAATTCGGATGAATTTTCAGAAATTCCGACATTCGCATGCAAACGAATCCGCATTTACATTTCCGAAATTCATTAGCGGTAGTTCGTTCAAACGTTCGTTTCCGTTTCTTATTCGTTTCGTTCATTGCAGCAAAGTGACATTAGAGGAGGAGAAAAACATTTTTTCCCCCTGAAATGTCACTTTGCTGCAACGAACGAAACAAATAAGAAACGAAAACGAAACAAACGTTCACACGAACCAACGCTAACGAATTTCGTCCGAATCCGAATTGACTTTCACACCCGAATCCCGAAAAACTAAATAACACAAAATCCGAATCGAAACGAAACTAAACAAATGTTTTGCCTGTGCACATGTCTATTTCATAATAATTCTCCTATCAGTGAATATTAGAAGATCTCTTTGGCTGAAATGTTGGTCTGAGATACAGCACTGTAAAAGAATGCCTGCTGTGCATGCCTTTTGATGGTGACTATCTCTTTGGAGCTTTGCCAGTCAACTTCATAAAGGATGCTACTGGTTTACCCCAGCAGAAGAAGCCTAAACCCCAAACTGGAAAGTCTTCTACCACCATTGAAAACAAGATTTTTCCAGCACAACTGCAAGTCTTGGGCCCCTAAATCTTCCAAGCTTGCAGAGAAATTCTGTGGACCTGTTTGTGTTTTAGTTTGCTGTGTTGCACATTTGTATTAGAATAACTCACCTTCTGTGCACCTTAAAGGAGAACTATGGGGTTAAGGCTTTTCCCCATAGTTCTCCTTAGGGTAACGGGAGGACACAAACTAGTGTCCTCCCGTCACTCTAGGCTCAGTATACCGCGAGCTGTAGCTCGCGATATACTGAGACGCCGCAGCTGAAGCGGATCCCGACAATTATGTCTGGATCCGCCATACTGCGTGACTGACAGCTGGCTCTGCCTATCTAGAGGCCCCCTCCCCATCCGTTCCGCCAGTCAGAGCTGGCGGATGGGAGCGAAGAGAATCCAGCCCCTCCCCTGTCACGGCAGAGAGCTGTGACAGGATCGAGAGATGAGCGAACACCGGTATGTGTTCGCTCACCTCCCAATCTACTGAGCCGACCTGTGACAGTCTCATTGTCACAGGTCGGCTAGAACTATGAGGTGAGTGAAAAGCACTCACATCATAGTTCTCCTTTAATGAACGACAAAGAAAACAGGATTTTTGTACTTACTGTAAAATCCTTGCTTGGAGTTGATTAAGGGATGCTCTATCTTGTGACCTACTCCTAAGTACTGCTTTTATACAACATTGAAGCATTATGAGCGTGTGAGGGGTTATACCTGGCTGGCCAAGTGCTTTTTGTTTGCCGTGTCCAAATCCTCCGGCAGGTGGCATTACCCAATTGTATCAGAATAACTGAATTCCCGTGTCCCTTAGTGAACTGCAAGAAATAGATTTTACAATAAGTACAAAAGGCTCCAAGGGCTGGGGACGGAGTCACAAATAACACTGTACCTAACGCTGACATCATACGTCCCAGTACAGCATCCTGTAAACTCATACAATAGAAGCGCTGGATGACACAACAATGAGAAACCACTAAGTACCCTGGGATTCCCATTGTCTTGATGATCAAGGACGATAAAGCTGCTGGCAGGATCACCAGCAAATTTAGGCATAACAAGATAATAAAAAAAAAGGCCATACATGGAAGATTTAAGTTTCACATGTAGGAACATTATATGGATTGTTATGTGTTTAGTGTTACTTTCAACAAGAATACCGTAGTCATTTAAAGTAAATTGGACAATCCCACAGCAGCTGGTGTAAATCCCTACAATACAACACTTTTCTGTCAAGGTTTGGCATTCTTAAAATAGGAAAAGCTCGCTAAAAATGAACTTTGTACCAGTGCTACTGCTTACTTCCATCTCTGCCCAGGTTCTGACTGCGAGTTTGTTCACTTTGCTCTAATAGTGCCATACAGGGTGACAGAGTTCTATCATATTTGTGTAAGGCATGCAGGGATTGGGGTAATTTATTTTGAGCTGATGACAGCTTGCCCACTCTCTCTATAAACCTGGAAGTGAACCTCTGAAATATTGATTTTTTTGGACAGGGCACCTGGAAAAAGACCTTTCCTCATTGTGTATTATTTTTGCTACCTTTCTACTGTTTTAGCCAATTTGTTTTTGCCATTTTACTGCATATTTATAATACAGCACTTTGCGCTTAGAATTATTCCTTTCAATGCCTTCAACTATTTGCCAAAGTGATTACTTTAACATACAGGCTCCTAAAGCTTTACAAAATCATTGTTCATGTTAAACTATTATACTGTAAATACTTCAATATACAGGTTCCTAAAGCATTACAAAATCATTTTTCATAATATAAACTATTACACCCTCACAAACTGTATATGTTCATTGTATACAAGAGTCTGTACAAAATAAAGTAACAAAAGCAAAGAATATAGCAGAACAATGATCTCATAGACTCAACACAAAAAGCGAGAAGATAGAACCATATACCCCGAGTAGGGGGCTCAGTAGGAGCATCTGTATAGGCTCTCTGTGATTCAAACATCTTGCTGCTTTCACAAATGCTCCACAGAATGAAATGATAAGCCAAATTTTCATTGGCGGACATCCATCATTCTGGCCTGGGGTGAGAGCATAACACATGGAAGAGATCCAAACTAAATGCCCATTATATGTAAAGCATTTGACTCCAAGCGGAACTTACCGTAAGTCACTGTTTGAAAAAATGCTAAGAGGTAACTTTTTGTATGACTCTGTATGTCTTTTCTGCAATAGTTTGTTTTTCTTTTATTTTCCTGCTAGCCTTTTTTTTTTTAATTGTACACTGAGCTGCATATGCACAACCGTACAATCTAGGCATGCCATGGGTGTCTGGATGAAGCAGGTCCCATGTTACATCGTCCCGGGCTGGCCAATCAAGATGGCTGAAGATTTCGAACCTGGAAGAAGACCATGACAAAATGAAAACTACAGCGATGAAGTAACAAGGGAGATACAGTATAGTATTGCTGGAGGAGGGCATTGTTTCGGGGGGTAAGTCTGCCATAATGCACAAATACATTGTGTGTGTCAGGACATAAATAAAGTGTCTGTGTGTATAGGGTATTTGGATTTGAACAATAAAAACCTGAGTTTTAAAGTAGTCCTAAAGTCTAATTTTTGCTAAATTGTATTGAGCAACATATTTCTGTCAGTAAAATTCACATGATCACCTTCTCGGATCAGCAGCCCTATTGCCAGTGCACATGCTTGCCCTTATTGATGTACAATCTGAATTAAGCCATCTTTAACTTCGGGCTGCCTGTGTTTGTCGACGCAAGCAGCTTCTGCACGTCAGCATGTAGTCTTCTATGGTAAAGCGCAAGACAAGGTGGCTTCATCAGGACTTCATAGGACCCTGCAAGCCATAGGATCTACTGTGAAACCAGAAACAGAACCAGCAATCAGGGCAACTGGCTGAAATGCTGTGATAGGCCATTCCAAAAATGTGAAAGAGCTACAAACACTGCAAGTATTAAGGTAAGCTGCTGACATTTTTATTAAATTAGCATTTAATATCACTTTAATACTTCCCCTCTTTATTCAAAACAAGAAAAGAAAAAGGTTTTTGGCTTGTATTAGATAACAGTGTGCGTTTTATACCTGTCTGGAGAACTGTTTTATCAAGGATCTAGTCATGGTTATGTACATTTTTACATGCATTAGTGCAGGGCTCCAAATTTCCACTCACCTGCCCGCATTTGGCAGGTGGAAATGCAGTGCAGGCGAGTGGAAATTCCTGTCAGGCTTGCAGTCTCAGACCGTGTACCTGTCTCATGGGAGCATCTGCTCCTGCTGGGCTGTTTCCCTTCCATTCGTCCGGAGCTCTTCACTGAGCTCCGGGTCGAAAACAAAGTGATTAGTAAGGTCTGCAGACCTTTCAAATCACACTAGATCACCAGGGATCTGCCTGCTCGCCTCCTCCCTGCAGAAAGACAAGCAGGTGAGGGGGCTTCATTGTTTCATTTTACATTAATGTTTAGGGGAAGAGTTAAGGCCGCGGCGGGGTAGAGGTTAGGTGGGCAACTGGTGGCGAGTAACTCTTAAGGCCTGGCTAGTAGCTCAGGACTTGAAATTTTGACCCCTGCATTAGTGCATTTTTTCCATTCTGTGGTGGCCAGAAAACATAATCTTGTGTCTGCAGTTCTGAAATCGTGTTTTAATTCTGAAAACATAGAGAATAAAAAAGTTTACTTTACCACAGTGCAGAGAGGAGAGCTAGGAAAATTACTGAGTTTTGGCTGTGGGTTCCATGCAGTGGAGACACCTTCGCACTTGTGTGGTTTCCAGCACTATGATGACTTTTATTTTCTAATGGGCAGCTTTTGAGACATCTTGGGTCTCTGCTGGGCATGGTGTGGTCTCCACAGGTAGCAGACAACACTGCTGCCATGTATCCACACACAATCTGGCCCAAGCATCTGAATGTCACATCTCTCTACAGAAAATTAGACTTATAGGAGCTGTCCCATTTTGTGCCAGAGCCCCTTCATCACATCTGACATTATTTAAAACCCTGCAAACCACACCATACCAAATGGAGAGACAGTCCAAGACAGGTAAAGTACTGTCATAAGTGAATAAGGCTAACATAAATGGAAGATAGAAGGTCCCATCTTTGGAAAGTCCCCAACTCCCTACAGTCAAATTGCCTGCAAGCAAATAAAAATGAAACCTGTTGCTAATACTTTCCTACATTGTCTGCACCCGGTGGAGCAACATTAGTGGCCTGGGGAGATTGCCGCCTGACCTAGCTTAAAGTGACATTAAAGTCAAAAATGTCCCCCCTCCCCCAATGCTATTGTAAGGACTTACCTTAAATGATGCCTCTTGATCCATTCATCTTCTTTCCAGTAGTTTTCAGAAGTCCCTCCTGCGCTGGTGCCAGTCTCTGATACATCGCTGACCTCATTGTCTTCTGTGTCCCACGGTGTCTGTCTGCGTGCACGCAGCCGGGCTGGGTGCATTGCCTTACTCTGTGTCTCTCCTCTTCTCCCGGCCCAGGATCTCTAATGCACATGCGCCCGCCCCATGATCCTTCACGGCCGCTCAAGAATCTTCAGATCTTTGGATGGGAGTGAGCGGCGGAGACAAAGGTAAGTAATAACCTTTTTGGTAACATTTTTAAAAATGTTTTTGCATATATCTACTGCTTGCTAGATATACAACCAGGCAGCTAGTATTTGCAGAATGAGAAGTCAGCAATAGCACCCTCTTTGTTTCCATTAGGAAAGGTTTCCTTTAACACTGGAAAACATTTTATATAGTATTTTGAGTTTATTTCAAGCAGATGATGTTGGAAATGGTCTTATAACCCTTCCCAGATTGATGGGCAGCAACAATTGTTTCCCTAAGATCATTGCTGATGTCTTGCCTCCTTGGCATTGTGTTAACACGCACCTGAATGCTTCAGATCAGCAAAATTATAAAACTTTGGCTTTTAGGGCCCGTTCACATGAGTTTCAGGTCTTGATCAGGTCCGGATCAGGTGCGGATCAGCAGACGCGGTGCTATGTGTTTTGCCGCGTTTTTGATGCGTTTTGCGTTTCCGGACCGTACAAAATGCGACATGCAGTATTTTTCTTTTGTAACCTGAACGGACTGCGCACAGGAGAACTGTAGCCCATAAAACACATAGGGATACATTGGGATGCATTTATAGTGCAGGAGCGTACGGATCAGGTCAGCACAGAAAACGGACATCGTGTGAACAGGCCCTTATAGAGATGGTCACACTTGCTGATGATCAATTAATCAAGGGCATTTGATTAGCAGCACCTGGCTGTTACTTACAGGGTTATTCACAAAAGGGTGAAGAGTTTGGAGGAGGCAGGAGAAGTGAACAATCTAGGCCATAATAGCCGATTCGGAAAGAATCTCCAATTCAGCACACTTTCCAGTTCAGATATGTTGTCCTAGATTGTTCCCTTCTCCTGCCTTCTCCAAACTCTTCACCCTTTTGTGAATAACCCTGTTAGTCTCTTTATTGTTAAGGAAGCAGTAAGGGTGTACTTAGTTTTTCACATTTGGTTACCCTATTTTGGCTTTACGTTTGTAAAAACATGACATCATGTAATATGTCATGTGTTGTTGTTCATCTGAGGTAGTATTTACCTAATCTTCAGACCTTCTAAGAACCAGAACCTAAGAACCAGATGATTTTTTATTATGTCCTGATACATAAAACCATAGAATTCCAAGGGGGTGTACTTAATTATTATTATATTTTGTTTTCATTGCCTGCAGTTGTTGAAGCTCTGTTTTTTTTTTTTTCATTTGAACTGGATCCATGTATGCCTGAATTGTTTTTAATTACATTGACATTTCTGTGTGCACCACCCATACACAATCTCTTGTTGGAAATCTTCTCTCTACACATGGCACTGGCATGGTTCCTGATGACATGACTGTTAAACGCTGTCCCCAGAGTAGCTGTGCCAAGGAAAATTAGCCACAGACATGATTTCTAATCGACAGAGCAAAAATGCATGTATTTCCTTTAGCTGTTAGATTTTATAGACCTTTTCCAACATGATGGCCATAAACTAATCACTGTAGTCTTTAACCTGAAACCATTTTTATAGGCTTGGGGAAAATGTGAAAGTGCTGCATAACAGTTCATGGTGGGATTCTTTTTATTTCCTACAAAAAAACAATGGATTTCCTACTATAGATGGCACAGACATTTTATTTTTCTTACATGATTTAAACTTTGATACAAAGCTGTCAGCCTTTGTTAAAGTGTATCTAAACCTAATTATTATTATACAGGATTTACATAGCGCCAACATTTTGCGCATCGCTTTTCGATATAAGGAAGATATTACAGTTACAATACAAATCAAGACAAAATGGTAAGGAGGGCCCTGCCCATGAGAGTTATCAGGTTTAATTATTAAAATCCAATATGATTTTTTTTTCTATTCATTACATTTATATTTTATTTCCTACAAGTAAAGACGAAGTGCAAGCAGAGTAGGGCCAATATTCCACATCACAAGAACATTCTTATTCGTTTTCTCTAATATTACTCTTTATACATAACAGAACAAAAAAAAACAGAACAAAAAAAATTGAACATGCTTTACTTAATTAAAGAAAATGTGTACAATGTTTAAATCTACAGCTTTTATTAAAACAATACCTGGTGATTTTGTCAAAAAGCTTCACATCCTGTCGTGAGGTTACAACTCTCTTTCCTTGTATTCTGATTGCTCTTCTGTGCTGTCACCTTGTCACGTGGGCTTTCAGTGAAGACTATAAGTAGCCATCCCAGGCATTGCACAGGTATGTTCTGCTGTTGATACCATTTTTATTCCCTGAGAATTATATGTACAAATCATTCTGAATTGAGAAAGCTAGTCAGATGACCAGCGAAACGTCTTCAAAAAAAGTACAGCAAATCCAGATGCCTTGATTTATTTTTTACAGATAATAGATTGCGGTATTTTTATTATGATTATTATTATTATTATACAGGATTTGAATTGTGTCAACAATTTGTGCAGCACTTTACAAAATGGAGGGAGACAGTATAGTTACAATACAAAATCAATACAGGAGGGTTAAGAGGGCCCTGCTCATGAAAGCTTACAATCTACCATACTTTGTCATATAGGTGAGAGGATTAATAAAATGTTCTCTCACCAAACAGGATCATTATATAAATTGTTGCACCTGGTAAATAATGGATTCTAATGTTTTCTGAAGAGAGATCTTTCATGTGTTTTTGTTTTGTTGCGATTGGTTCTTTATGCCTTAATGTTCCATTCTACTGCTGGACCTCGTCCTCTTAAGGTGCCCATACACCTTACGACCATCGCAAGACTTTTGTCTTGCGATGGTCGTATGCTTCTTGAAAGCCCGTACGATCTGCCCACCTTGGACGGGCAGATCGTACTTGCAATCATCGAAAGCCCGCCCCGCTGAGGGGCGGGCTTCTGATGACGGCAATGCAGAGCGGGCAGTATGCGCGTGCGCACACCGGCCCATTCCGCAGCTATCGGGCGAGTAGGCTAGAAACCCGCCGAGAATCAAAGTTGCCTTCAATGTCACTTTAACCACTTGAAGTCCGGGGTGTTAAACCCCCTTCCCATCCAGACTATTTTTCAGTATTTAGCGCTGAGGTACTTTGACTGACATTTATTCCGTCATCCAACGCTGTACTGAAATGAATTCTATACCATTTTTTGGGGACAGATAGAACTTTCTTTTGGTGGTATTTAATCGCCACTGTGGGTTTTATTTTTTAATATATTAAGGAAAAATGATCGAAATTTTTAAAACAAAAACAGTTTCCCCTATATTAAATGATAAAACATTTATTATTACCCAATTTTTAGGTAAAATATAAAAGACGGGGTCACGTCGGGTAAATAGACACTAAACATGCCAAGCCTTAAAATTGCGCGCGCGAAACCTCAAAAAACTACAATACCCAAAACTGGCCATTGGCGATGCTTTAAAAGCTTTTACCGCTCATCAGTTTAGTGTTATCAGTGATTTATGGCCCTAAAATTATTGCTCTCCCTCCGACGTTCGCGACGATATGTAACATGTGTAGCGCAATTGTCGATTTCCCGCGCTGGCGCATCAAACTCGGATTTACATTTATATGTGCGTAAACGTGGTGGTGGGGGACTTACAAATGTTTGGGGGATTTTTTCTACTTTTTTTATATATGACTTTTTTTTTCCTTTTTAAAAATTTTTTTTTACACTTATTGTTATTGCTATCACATAGGGGGATAACAATCCCCTATATAATAGCAAAGGCACACTGACAGGTCCTCTTTATGGAGACATTAGGGGTCTCTAAGACCCCTGATGTCACCTGGGGACCCCAAAAGAAGCTGATGAAGCACACATCTGCTTCATCAGCTTCTTCGCTCTGTCTATAGCAGCCAGATGACTGACAGGTGAATGCGGAAGTGATGTAATACACATTACTTCCGCATTCACAGCACGGAGGTAGGTCAGCAAGGAAGATGCTGACCTCCCTTCCATCTTACCTCCTGATAAGGGACAGTCCATGAGCCAGAGTGGAGGGGAGAGAGGAAAGCACCAACCACCACAGGTGGTGACTAACTATCAGGTAAGTCCTTACACATCCCTCCTAAACATTAATGAGCATTGATCCCCCGCACTGTAAGGGTAGTTATTTTTTATTCAGTTACAGGTTTTAATTTCGCTTTGCAGCACGAGAAATGCACTTGAAGTCATGTGTGTTGACTGACTTCCTTTTTATTTAACAAATTGCGTTGAATTACATATTTTAACGGGTTGCCTTAATGTGCAGGTTTTTTGATCACAGCAGGAGCCAAAATACATTATTTTTCTTTCTGTGACATGTATTGCAGTACATTACTCTGGTTTAAATGCAACATGTTCCACTTTCACAAAGCACACACTAGCAGATTGCATTGGTGTGAACTGGGCCTATTGGAAACAATGGATTTCAGCTTGTCATTGCATTGGGTCTATGTTGAGCAATGCAGCCCGGTGGATATGATGTGAATTTGTGCCCGAACTTTCCTTGATCCTAAAGAACCTGCCTGTGGGCACAAGACAATCATGTCTAAACTGTCTGATGGTGTCTGTTGGCGTAGGTCATTATCCGATTGATGCCCCATGTTAACGTAATACGTGCAATCACTATAAGACTACAAACTCATTCCCTAGAAGGATTTAATATGTGTTACCGTTGTACACTCCAATTGTACTTATTAAGAGACCTGTGTTATTATTAAGAGAACGCTTGTCTGCGCAGCCCATCTGTTTCATTACAAATTCCGTGTACATACCTCACACTCGCACATTAATTGTATTGACACATAAGCCTGGGTGCTGGCTGGGCACCGTCAAACCATTTGTTCATTATGGAAAACGTGTTCTTTACAGACATGCTGACTGCATGGTTAAATGTGCTGACAGCACTGGGCGGAAGGTGCATTGCATTAAAGTGAAACTACCGCCGCCAGCTATTACATTTGTGGTTTATTATTATGTCAATAGGGTTTTCTTGTTGTTGCTTTTTATTAAGTTACTTAAAGCAGCTGTCGAAGGCTGTACACACAGTTCTGATTTTATCTGTCAATGAGTAAGACAAGCCATAGACATAAGGGTCACCATACACATTACAATCCGACCATACAATGAACTTAAGATTTACCAAAACTATGCAATATGAGGATCTACCTAAACTACCCAACCAATTTGTATCCAAGCAGGCAGGCCCTTGGACTGGACCTTGTTGGTAGAGCTAAAGGTGATCATACAATCAGATTGTAAGGAGTGTGCTGAAATTAAGACAGTGTTTGCCAGACTTGGGAAAGATCTTTTCGTGAATGGTTACGGACTTGTCTTCAATTTACAATGCGACAGTGCCAGATAATAAAAGATGATCATCTAAGTTGAAGATATATACCCAGGGCTGGATTTACCCTTTTTTTCTACCCAGGAAAGCTACCTTATCCCCCCCTCCCCAGCCCCAGAAAATGCTTTGGACGCCCCTTATCCCAAGTACAAACCACTTGAGCTATTAAACATCACATAAACATGAAGAATTTAAAAATACAATTGCTCATATAATGATATAAGAAAAAAAATATTTTAAAAAAATCAATAAATGATCAACAATTAATATTAAATATTGTATAAGTTCATATAATTTAATATGTAAGTATAAAATAACTTAAAAAAATTCAGTTAGTAAAGTTTGGAGCGGTGGCTACTTTACAACACACACAGGGACCATGGGGAACGAAAGTATCCCCCCTCCAGAAGGAAGGACAGTGTCAGCACCAATTCAGAGGTGATTTGAGGATCTACAGCCGAGTGATACACAAATAAGGTACATTTTTGTTAATAGTTAAGGTACTTGAATGCATTTTTAAAATTGAAAAGAGAACTATGGCCCAACCTTTTTTGGCCATAGTTCTCTTTCGGATCACAGGAGGACATATGCTATGTCCTCCTGTGACCTAAACCTCAGCATATAGCGTGCTATTGCCTGCTATATGCTGACAGTGCAGAGAGAGACACACTGCGGATGGGAAAGATCCCGACAACACCTAATTGAAAGAGGCAGAGCCAGCTGTGCCTGCCCTCTCCCCTGTAAGTTCCTCCAGTTAGCGCTGGAGGAATGGAGAGGGGGAAGGGAGTAATTCCTGCAGGGAGTGATGACTGACGGTCACCGCTCTCTGCAAGGCGGTATGTGATCGATCAGTTCCCGATCAATAGAGCTGACGTGTGACAGCTTCAGTGTCACACATCGGTTCTAATTATGGGGATGAGTGTATTTCACTCTCCCCATAATTCTCCTGTAACTCCTGAGTTTAGTGTCACTTGAAGATCTCATCATTGTGCTGCTTTTCCTCTTCATTGTTCAATCCCAGGCTGGGGGGTGACCAACGCACATTGTTTAAACGCTGTAGAGACATATGAGGTCACCAACCTGGTTATACTGTAGCAGGGCTGCCCAGATCACTAAACTTCCTGGACACAATGTTTAAACCTTTGGCAGGTAAAACTGTTTATGCATGTCTATTTCAACAATGTATTTAGTTGTCTGCTTTGGAAAGGCCATGGGAACTGAAGTAGTATAGCATAGAACCCTAATTGTAAATCTAAACTAAGTAATAACCATGAACTCTGCCTTCTAATGGGGTGAGTTCTGTTTACCCAGCAGCATAAATTTATGTCATCTGCAGAGTTAACACATGATAGGTTAACATCTTTTCCTGCTCACTTTATGCATGAGGCTAAGTGTTTCCAAACACCATTTTGGTGCCTGTAGCAAAGTATGTATTAAAGGTTAAAGAACATTAACACTGTGACAAATTGTGGTGATTTAAAGTATAATGTGAATGGCTATTGGGATGTAATCTCCCTGGAGACTGGAGTTAATGGTAATAAAAGATGACATGATAAAATTGATAAGGTTAAGGGCAGCAGCTGGAGGTCCTTGTTCTAATATTGTTCTAATATTGTGAATGATTCAGGAAGTCAGCGAGTGGCTTATTGTGTAGCAGCATGTGTGCACACGTTTATGAGAGCACCGGGTGATAACCTCTTATAGGCGAGCAGGATACCGGGGTACCCAGAACTCGGTCTATACACTTGGGAGCTATATAAAAATAAGCAGGGGAGATGTACAATGGAAAATGCAGAAAATGTACTCACCAACTGGGAAAAAGGAGTGGCACCTTGTATGGCCAATGTAAAAAACATCCTATGTGCACTTTATGCATTACTTGCAGTGCTATTTCACGCATTTTAGATTGTAAACTCTCACGAGCAGGGCTCTTCCAATCCTCTCGTATTAAATTGTCTCTTTTGTAAAGTGCTGTGTAAACTGTTATATTTCTATATTTATGCTATATAAATCCTGTATTATAATAATATGCAATTGTACGCATATTCACTTGGTATACAAATGATCATTACTTGCATATTTATGTGGTTTACAGTAATACATGTGTTCGGTAAACTGCTAGGTTTCAGCATAAGGTTCCTAATAAAGAATAATGTAAAAATTTTTTTAACAGTAATTAACCACTTGCCGTCCAGAGCAATTTCTTAAAGGAGAACTATGGGGTTAAGGCGTTTCCCCATAGTTCTCCTTAGGGTAACGGGAGGACACAAACTAGCGTCCTCCTGTCACCCTATGCTCACTATACCCCAAGCTGTAGCTCGCGGTATACTGAGACGCCGCAGCTGAAGCGGATCCCGACAATTGTGCCGGGATCCGCCCAGCTGCATGACTGACAGCTGGCTCTGCCTATCTAGAGGCAGAGCCAGCTGTATCCGCCCCCTCCCCCGTCCGTTCCGCCAGTCAGCGCTGGCGGATCGGATTGGGGAGGGGGGGATCCAGCTCCTCCCCTGTCACGGTAGAGAGCCGTGACAGGATCGAGAGGTGAGCGAACGCCGGTATAAGTTTCCTCTCACCTCCAGATCTAATGAGCCGACCTGTGACAGTCTCATTGTCACAGGTCGGCTAGAACTATGAGGTGACTGAAAAGCACTCACCTCATAGTTCTCCTTTAATTATTTTCACACACATGATCAAATCAGAATTTTTGGCTAGAAAACCACTTAATACTATTGGTTATGTGTTTAAATGAAGCACTGAGATCTTGCTTACTTGCTTAGCAGGACATTACATGTATGTATACAGGAATGCAGCATAGTAGAGAGGAAAACATATATACAGATAGAACTTCCTGTATATCACAGACAAGCATACATGCGCATAGAGACCTATACTGCACCACAGCGCCACCTAGTGCCCAAAAGACATAACAGTACCCTACCATAAGCTGTTGTATTTCCAACAAATAACTCCAAACAATTATATATTTTCGGAAAGCTGAGACCCTGTAGAATAAAAAAAAAAAGCTAGTTGCAATTTTTTTATGTTGCATGATTTTTGCGCAAATGTTTATCAAACCAGTATTTTTAGGATAAAATACAGTAAAATATACATTTTAGTGCTCACAAACGCAATATAATACCCATAAATGTAAAATATAAAAGGTGGGGTTGTGTCGGGTAAACAGATACCAAACATGTCAAGCATGAAAATTGTGTGTTACTGTAAAAAACTACAATACCCAAATTTGCCCATAGACACTGCTCTAAAAGCTTTAATCAATCTACAGTAGTGTTAACAGTTATTGATGGTCCTAGAATTATTGCTCGCACTTCAATGTTCGTGGTGATATGTAACATGTATGGAGCAAACTTTTGCGCATGGTTTTTGCATGTAGGCGCACCCAACATGTTGTTGTATGTGTGTGTACGTGGGGGCAGGGGACTTTAAAACTATTTTTTAAGCTTTTTTTACATTTAACTTTATTGCTATTACATAGGGGGCTATGGAGTCGGTGATGGCTGTTATATACATGCATTCGGGCGGCTATTACTTGTACAGTGCTGGCGAGTGTGCGCCCTACCCCCTTCCACTGGCCCAATGCTGCGTGATACAACTATCAAATTAGGACTGATCATTTTGGAGATAATTCCAACCATTAAAAACCAGAGCTTTTATGGTGTGACCTGGCTGACCCTTCAATATTTCTATTGAGAAGGGAAGATGTTAACTACACATACACTACTGCAGTCAATAAGAGGGATCCAAGCATTACAAAAGATAACCTGCTTTAGTGTTCTGAAAGTTGTTTTATTGGCAGGTCTCCTTTAAGGACATCCCATAATAATTAATAATAGCACATTTGTTTTGTCATATATTTCGCCTGCAAGGTAAATCTTTTTCTCAACATCAGACTTTACAAAAACACCCAGAAAGCATGAACTAATGATGTTAAATACCAATATAAACGCAAAACAAACCTCTGAATAATGGGTTTACATGCATACAAAAATATATAACAAAAAAAAGATATTAAACACAATCAGGTATTACTCAACTGGCTCTTGTTGTTGCTCCTATAAATCAATTACAACTATTTTTGCATCCCTATGATCAGTGGCGACTCTAGGAACAATATGTAGGGGGGGCACATAAGATACAACAGTCAAATCTGGGGGGGCACTAATAATTTTCATTGCATTTCGCAACCGCTGGGCACCGATGAGCTGATTTAATTGCGGATGGCATCGGCACCCCGCGGTTGTGACATGTGGTCCAACGCCGCCCACAATCCTGCATACCGCAACGGCCGGGCGCCGATGCCATTCGCAATTTAATCTGCTCTCGGTGTCCGGCAGTTGTGGAATACAGCATGGGCTGACTGGCAACTTTTAGCCCAGGGGGCAAGTACAACCCAGAGGCCCATGATAACTTAGCCCCACTTTTGGCATCCATGTAACACTAGTGTGAATGGCCGGGTGATGTGAGGACTAGTGACGGGCTCGGGCGTGTTCGCAACTCCACGTGCCGAGCCCGCCAGGAAGCTGACAGCGCCAATCACAGGTACTGTAGACCTCCGCTGGCTGTCCATGCTTCTGGGCTGTGAGCTGTGGGAGGAGAGTGGGAGGTTAGTGGGAGGGGCTGGACAGTGTCAGTGTTCTATAATTTTTCTCGATCCTATAAATTTTCTCGACTGTGTCACTTCCAGTGGGGCCGAGTCATCCGAATCAGCTGTTTTCATGACCCCCTTTCTTCATGATATGCGCACCTGGAAGTGACGCAGTAGAGACATTAATGGGTTGAGGAAAATTTTAGCAGACTGGTAGTGAAGGGATGCCTCGTCAGTGCTGTGCGCGTGTACGACTGCTGCGACCCTGGTACTTCTGCCACTAACTCCAAGCTGTAGAGGGACTACAAATCTCAGCACAATATATAGCAATGCAAATTAATACCACCAGCTACAGAGGGCTATAAATCTCAGATATACATTGTACAGCATTGCAGAATTCCATCAGGTATAGAGGACAAAAAATCCCAGCAATAATACATTATACAACAATGCAGAATACCATCAGCTATAGAGGACTACAGATCCCAGCAATACATTATACAGTAGTGCAATGCAGAAAACCACCAATGATAGAGGACTACAAATCCCAGCAATACTCTGTGTTGCTGCAGGGTGGTGGCCTGATATCCCGAAGGTCTCAGGGGGGCAGTTTGGGGGTCTCCTCTTGAGTCCGAAGGGTCTTTTGGGCGGCGAAATCGATGTAAGCAGCACTGTGTGGTTCCCCAGGTAGGAGATGTGCAAATGATGCTGTAAACATGTGCCACAGTTCACAGGACGTCTACTGAGGTCCCCAGCAAGCCACTAGTTTGAAATTTTAAAGTGTCGGTGTTCTATCAAAGTTTGGGACTACGTTGGAATGTATGACCAGTCACACATTTTAATGTAATCCTGCCCAGTTTTACAGCGGTGGAATGTGTAACCGCCCATCAGGTCAAGCATTCCAACACTTTGTCTACTGTTCCAGGGCAGATCTGCTCACATGTGCAGGAGAATCGATCTGCATTACCTAATCTGCCTGAAACTCCTGATTGGTCCTCAAATGTCAATTCTATCCGTTTTTGTGAGTGCGATCTCACATTCCACCGCATTCACAAAGTCAGATAGTAGTAACATTTTGAGTGACATTTGAGGACCGATCAGATGTTCATATGATTGTCTGCAAGTAATTGAACTAAATAATCTCTGTAGTTATTTTATATCCTACCAGGTGCATGAAATCTAATCCCAAACATGTAGATGATTACAATGTTTCAACTAATTAGGCATTTATAGAAAACAAAGTGATTAAGAAGCAGTTTGTTTTGATTGAGCGTTTTGTGAAGATTGTTCTTGCCCCTAGCAGTCTTTCAGATTTTTTCTTTTTTGCCTTGTTTTACAAATGAGCTACAATGTTTTTGTGCTGAATGTTCAATGTATACATTTCATTTTATTTGGGCTTTGTCAATACTAATGTGGGTCAAAGTGACTGCTCGTGCTGAGATCCTACTAAAAAGCTGTGAGACGGAGAATGTGCCTCTCTGCAACTGATTGGGTTGGGATGAGGAGGTGGCAGTCACAGTTCTGAGTGGGCTTGGGTGAACTGGGTTTGCACCAAGCACAGGCGCATTAGTAGTAATCAGTAGAAAGAATGCTCATTATAATAGTAGTTAGTCTATGGCCCTCTTACATTGGGGAACAGTGAGAATACGCCTTACATTGCTAGTCAGCGGGAAGAATGCCCCTTACATTGGGGGACAGTAAGAAGAATACTCCTTACATTGGTGGTCATTGGGAATAATGCCCCTTACATTGGTGGACAGCGAGAAGAATGCGCCTTACATTCATGGTCAGTGGGAAGAATGCCCCTTACATTGGGGGACAGTGAGGAGAATGATCCCTACATTGGTAGTCAGTGGGAAAAATGTCCCTTACATTGGGGGACATTGAGAAGAATGCTCCTTACATTGGTGGTCAGAGGGAAGATGCTCCTTGAATTGGTGGTCAGTGGGTAGAATGACCCTTACATTGAGGGACAGTAAAGAAGAATGCTCTCTACACTGGTGGTCAATGGAAAGAATTCCCCCTACAGACCTCTAAGATAAAAGAATGCTCATTATAATGGTAGTTAGTCTATGGCCCTCTTACATTGGGGAACAGTGAGAAGAATACTCCTTACATTGGTGGTCAATGGGAAGAATTCCCCCTACAGACCTCTAAGATGATCATTGTTATCAGTGGATACATACAGTATTTGGGAAATGAAAGGAGAAGCTATACTAGTCCAATACCACTGGATTGCTGGTACCAGAATATGCAGGTCCCCTTATGAGATTAATCTACCACAGCTCACTCTTCCAGGAACCCTAGCAAACTCTGGAGGAACCCAGGGGTCCATGGAATACTAGTTAAAAAAAGGCTGCACAATAGCATGTGCTGGATAAATTAGAACATTCAATGACAACTTATACATTTCCCATATTGAGAAAAAATACAGCTTCAGCTTATTCAATGAAGCGTTTGAAAAGCGGTTGTGCTGAAGTGCCACCTCCAGCACATTCCAGATGACTACATCTACCATCTATCAGGGACCAGGGAAAATCTTAATTAACAGTGTTTGTAGATTGTAAAAGACTTCCTCAGTCCCTACGAGGAACTCGGCTAATGTCAGGGCTGGGGAGGGGGAGCAGTTTCATGTGTCTGGAATGCAGAGACTCGTACTGTCAGAGGTGATTAAAAAACAGAGGCCGGTTTTCAGCACATTGAGCAAATAATTTTTAAACAGAATACAGCCTTACATATGCTTATGTGAGTGCTTTAACTTGAGATGTTAATCCTAACTGGCATGGAATGGGGACAGGGTCTCTTTAAACATGAAAAAGCAACAGAAAAAAGTATTTTGTATGGAATAGCGGCTGCGGCAAGCTGCCATTTATTGAAATCTCCTCCGGAGCTGGCATCGGTCCTAGACACCGCCATTTTCTTTTGTAGAATTGTTTACACAGCGACTGAATGTAACATCAGAAGATAAATATGCAGGGTATAATGAGGTATACAAATTAGGGATTACAAGGCAGATTGTTGTAACATGCCACTGAGAGGTCAGAGTGATGTATAAAACCAGAAGCATACTGATCAACCGATGCAATATAGACACTTTTTATAGCTGAATTGAAGACCAACTGAGATGGCCACATCAGGCAGCACTCATGGAGGCTGGGTGGGGTGCAGCACTGGGGCCAGAGCATCCACATGGGACATTCTGTCTTGCAGCACAGTAATGCTGAGCCTGACCACAACATGGAGCTTGCATGAGTGATGGAGGTCCAGGGGAGTTGAATTGAGCTTTTTATAATTGGTCTGCCAGGAGGAGAGGTGGCGAGTGGTAGCTGGGCTATAGGAAGGTAGGCCGCTAGGAGAGAAACCAAGCTTGGGCAGAGGTGGGATGTGGGAGCTTTGCTATGGGCGAAGGAGGGGGTTGGGGTGGCATTTGACATTATCAGGACCGTGTGCAGGGTGATTGGTCTTGTATCCACCCCCTCCTGTAGTGTTCTGCAGACAGCCTCTTGTTCTCTTCACAGGCTATGTACAGCACAGTGATGATCTCACTGCTACATTTACAAGGTAATAGCTGGGTTATTTGGAGCCTAGTTCCCTCATCCCCTCCTCCCATGATCACCTCTAGGACTTCTCCACAGCTTCTTCCATCCTCTGGAACTCCCTATCACAACCTATCTTTCCTACTTTGTCTGCCTGTAGGTGATCCCTGAAAACCCATCTCTTCAGAGAAGCCTATCTCACCTCTGCTTAAAAACTTTACATCTACTACTTCTATCAGCTCATCCCTCACAGTTATTACCTTCTGTATCGCTTGCCCCTCCGTGTAGAGTGTAAGCTCTCATGAGCAGGGTCCTCCTAGTGCTCTTGTATGGTATTGTGTTGTAACGGCTCTGTCACCCTTATTTTGTAAAGCACTGCACAAACTGCTAGTGCTATATAAATCCTGTATAATAATAACTCTCAGTCTTTTCTGTGCTGGTAGGTAAAACCATAAAAAGACAACAGTGTGTAAACAGAGAGGAATACATTCATGAATGCAGCCTTTGTAATCATACACTATGTGTGAACTTTGACCCTTTTCCTTCCCATGGAAAGCGTTTTTAATACCCTGCAAGCGGGATAACACATGAGCACTTGTGAATGGAGAGATAACCGCTGAGAGTACAATGAGAATGTCTCAACAATATATTTGTCTCTCCGCAGGTAGACGATGCAGACAGAAGATTTCACTGAGGTGCTGATTGTACATGGCGGGGTTACAGTCAGGGGACGTGAGGTTAGCTGAGTTTGTACAATTAGGACACATGGCACATGTTATAACAGAGCTTGCATGGATGAGTTTGTGTACAGACATCATGCTGCAAGACACGGGGCTCCATAGGACTCTTCATTTCTGTGATCTTTGAGCTGCAGCATCAATTTATTGTGCGTAAACTGTATAAGTTAGAGTGTAGATTAAACTGGCCTAACTTTCTACAAGAGCTGATATTCAAAAAAGGCAAATTCACACTTAGTGGTATTAAAGTAAAATGTTTTTAAGCCATTTCAAATACTGAATAAATCACTTGCAATGTACGCTGCTCATCTATGTTTAAAAGTTTTAGTTTCATGCAGAATAAGCTGGTCCACTGACCTTGATATCCTGCTTGAGGGTGGCTCCTTTCCCTTGCAGGGTCATATGGAGCCACCTTTGTGTGTGCTAGTAAGCTGTAGACATGTGCGAATCGAAATTCGGACGAAATTTCGGAAATTCCTGGATTCGGAGCATCCGAATTTCTGAAATGTACCATGTCCGAATTCATCCGAAAGCTTCCGATTTCGAAATTCTGGATCCGACATTTCGGATTCAGTACGAATTTCGTCCTAACAGAAACTAAATTAGAAATTTACGATAATGACTTCAAAAAGAGGATTTCATAGCATATGAAGATAAAAACAAAACATTACTTCATGTTCCTGTGCATGCACTGTCAACGTTTAAACGGATAAAAAAAAAATAAGAAAAGGATTTTAATGTCCCTTCCCCCTTCTGTGATTCTCCACAAACACACAGACATGACAAGGCAAGCCATTTTCTTTCCCCTTCACCCTCCTCCTTTCCCCAAGTTAACAGATGGACGGCTGCTGGGGACTGTGTTCTCTCTTGTGATCTTGCACTGTACAGGAAGTTCAGGGAAGCTGAGCTCAGAAAGTTAGAGCCAGCTGTTTGGAAACATGTAGACTGTAAGTGTTTGGGGAAAAATGTAAAGAAATACTTTTCTGGGTATTGTATATTTGTTTGATCTTGATTCATTATTGGAAAAAAAACAATGAGAGTTTAATACTACTTTAAGCATTTCATTGTGGTATGATAATGCACATGCATTAACATGTATTGTGTTAGGACAGACTATTCATTGTGCCAGCATACAACAGATGAAAAATCATCCACCCTCCCTGTAGTTTTCTGCATGTCCCTTTTTTAACAGCATATGCGTATGTTATATGTGCTATATAATGCATTAGGGTGGAATTCACAATGCTAGGCATCCTAACACACTGCACATAGAGGAGGTGCATTGCCATGTGCATTGGCAATATGCGTTGCCTCAATGCACATGTGTTAACGGGCCCATAAACATTGACAAATGTAGGGCATCATTTTAACACAATTACACCAAACAGATTTTTCTATTTTAGAAAGGATTGTCAGGGCTCAATTACCCTTAAAGGGACCCTGTCATAAAATCAAAATGCCAAAGAAGTGTACCTGTGAAAGAAGACTGTCAAAACGTACCTTTCCCATGCCAAGAGAACACTGCCTGCTCGAGTCTATAGTGACAATGGTATTTCTGGGAGTGTTGATCTCTTGGGTCCCCCGCAGATCCCACAGGTTCCTCCTACTGAACTGCACGTCACTTATATATCTTGTAATGCATTGAGTTTAGCAGAGTGAGAGCTGATGGGGACCCAGGAGATCAACACTACCAGATGTGTCCCTTCTCCTACCGATTTCAGAAGAAGGTTTCTACTGAATGGAGAAGTGTTCTGGTGGCCTGGGCATTGGGAGGGGTCAGTCAGTCCTCTTTTACAGATACACCTCGTTTGGCCTTTTTCATTTTAAGATAAAGTGAAATTAATTTTCCACTTGTTGCAACCCACACCCCTAATCGCCTATTAGCCAGCATTTTTGATATAACAAGCAGTATCAATGTGGTTAACAATTCCATGGGATGTAGTGGTGGCACTGAGATAAAAAGTCAGCAATTCTGCCCTTCCTGACACCACCTCAGCACAGGGTGTAAAGCAGGTGGAATGATTTAGTAACATCGGCATGTTTACTCCTCCATGCCTAGCAGAATAACAGCATGATGATGCACCCTGCAAAAATGATTCAAGAATAGTTTGAGAAACAAAACAAAAAATTCAATGTGTTGGCTGGGCTTCCAAATTCTCAAGATCTCAATCCAATCGAGTATCTGTGAGATGTGCTGGAAAAACTAGTCCGATCTATGGAGACTTCACCTGGCAACTTAGGGACCTAAAGGATGTGTTACTGATGGCTTGGTGCCAGACACCAGAGCATACATTCAGTGGTTTAGTGAAAAGTCCATGCCTCTATGGGTCAGGGCTGTTTTGGTGTTAAAAGGGCGACATACTTATTATTAGGCAGATGCTCATAATGCTATGGCTGATCGGTGTATGTGTGTGTATATATATCTATATAGATATATATACAGTAAATCCTTGGTTTACCAGTAACTTGGTTTGCGAGTGTTCCGCAAGACGAGCAAACATTTCTGAAACATTTTGCCTTGATATACAAGCGATGTCTTGCAGTACGAGCAGGACGTGACGCCGGACGTGGCGCCGATCACAGAGATTGTGGGTGATCATCTCAGTCAACTGTCCATGCAACTGTATACTGTACAATGGCCCCCAAGCCGAAAAAGGCTGAAAAGAAAGGCGGTAAGAAGAAGATGATTACGGTGGCAGTTAAGAAGGAAATGATTGAGAAGTACGAACGAGGTATGCGAGTGACCGAAATTGCAAGATTTTATAAGAAGTCTATGTCAACCATTTGCACAATATTAAAGAAGAAAGAAGAAATAAGGGGGGTAGATGCAGCAAAAGGAGTCACAAGAATATTAAATCAACATCCACCTGTTCTGGAAGATGCAGAAAAGTTGCTTCTGGTTTGGATAAATGAGAAGCAACTAGCAGGTGATACTGTGAGTGAGAACATTATCTTTGAGAAGGCAAAGGCCTTGTACACCGACCTCATAAGTAAACTGCCAGGTCCAAGTACATCAACAGAAATAGAAGAACTCTTCAAGGCAAGTAGGGGATGGTTTGATAATTTTAAGAGGAGAAATGGCATCCATAGTCTTGTGAAGCACGGAGAGGCTGTGAGTTCGGACACTAAGGCAGCGCAGGTGTTCGCTACCGAGTTCCAGAAGATCATGGTTTCCGAGGATTACCTGGCAGAGCAAGTTTTTAACTGCGATGAGACGGGGCTTTTTTGGAAAAAGATGCCAAAAAGGACCTACATTACAGAAGAAGAGAATGCAATGCCCGGTCACAAGCCCATGAAAGACCGTCTTACCCTCTTGTTTTGTGCTAATGCAAGTGGGGATTTCAAAGTCAAGCCCCTGCTCGTGTATCATTCCGAGAATCCACGAGCCTTCAAGAAATGTAAGGTGCAGAAGAGCCAGTTAAATGTTATGTGGAGGTCCAACAGCAAGGCTTGGGTCACTCGTATCTTGTTCGTTGAGTGGATCAACAAGGTCTTCTGTCCGGCAGTGAAGAAATACCTTTTAGAAAAAGAATCTGCCACTCAAAGTTCGAGTTCGAGTTCATTAGGGTTAAGTTCCTTCCTCCCAACACCACTCCAATCCTCCAGCCAATGGATCAACAAGTCATTTCCAACTTTAAAAAGCTTTACACCAAAGTACTATTTCAGCGATGCTTCGAGGTGACCGAAGGAACAATCCTTACCCTCCGAGAGTTTTGGAAAAATTATTTTCACATCGTGAACTGCCTCAAGGTCATCAATAAAGCCTGGGATGGGGTCACCAAGAGAACCCTCAATTCTGCTTGGAGAAAACTGTGGCCTGATTGCGTTTTTGGACATGGATTAGAGGGGCCTGCTTACGAATAGGAGTCGCCAGTTGTCGATGAAATTGTGTCCTTGGTGAAGACCACGGAACTGGAGGTGAATGAGGATGACAATCAAGAGCTGGTGGAGGAACGAGCTGGTGGAGGAACATGACAGGAGCTGACCACTGACGAACTGATGCATTTGCATTGTGAGCAACAGCAAGAGGTTATGGAGGAGATCTCGTCTGCAGAGGAGGAGGAGAATAAGGCGGAGGAATCCCTCACTTCAAATAAGATTAGTGAAATGTGTAAAATGTGGGAAACAGTGCAAAATTTTGTAGAAAAGCACCACCCGAATAAGGCTGTAGCAGTGCGAGCGATGAATCTGTTTAACGACAATGCAATGTCACATTTCCGCAAAATCCTCAAAAGGAGGCAAAAGCAAATTGGATAGATTCCTTGTTAAGATTTCAGCAAATGAAAATGATTCCATTGAGCCAAGAGATAGCAGTGATTCCGTTAGTGATAGTGAAAGTCGTCCTACACAATAATTCTCCTCTCTCTCGTCTCCCTCACACCAGCCACAAAGGTACAGTATCTGTAATTGGTTTATTTTTAATTATACAGTTTATTTGTATTATATTACAGTACAGTATTGTAATAATTTTTATATGAATATTTTTGGGTTGTGGAACGAATCATCTAAATTTCCATTATTTCCTATGGGGAAATTCGCTTTGATATACAAGCGCTTTGGATTACAAGCATGCTTCCGGAACGAATTATGCTCGTAAAACAAGGCATTACTCTATCTATCTATCTATCTATCTATCTATCTATCTATCTATCTATCTGTTTCTCAATCCATCTATCTATCGATCGATAGATAGATACATACATACACACACACTTTATTGCCAAAAGTATTGGGACACCCCTCCAAATCACTGGATTTAGGTGTTCCAATCACCTCCATGGCCACAGGTGTATAAAATCAAGCACCTGGGCATGCAGACGCTTCTACAAACATTTGTGAAAGAATGGGTCGCTCTCAGGCGCTCAGTGAATTCAAACGTGGTACCGTGATAGGTTGACACCTGTGCAATAAATCTATCTGTGAAATTTCCTTGCTACTAAATATTCCACGGTCAACTGTTAGTGGTATTATAACAAAGTGGAAGCAACTGGGAACAACAGCAACTCAGCCACAAAGTGGTAGGCCACGTAAAATGACAGAGCGGGGTCAGCGCATGCTGAAGCGCACAGTGCGCAAAAGTCTCCAACTGTCTGCAGAGTCAATAGCTACAGACCTCCAAACTTTGTGTGGCCATCAGTGCGTAGAGAGCTTCATGGAATGGGTTTCCAAGGCATCCAAGCCTTACATTACCAAGTGCAATGCAAAGCAAAGTTCATGTGCTTGTAAAGGCAGGCGTCCCAATACTTTTGGCAATATTATATGTGTGTGTGTGGTGTGTATATATATATATATATACACTGAGTGGCCAGAATATTATGACCACCCCATCAGTACTTTGTTGGGCTGCCTCGTGACTCCACGAGATGTTGAAAGGTGATGCGAGGAATCTGACACTGCACTGTTGTCCTCCTGTTGTCTTGTACCAGTCTTGCCACTCTCCGTTCTGCCCTAACATTGACTAGTCGCTGACGGCCACAATTCGCACGTTCAGACCCAGATTTTCGCCTGACAGTCCAGTCTTTAAACACTTTAACAACAGCTGCTCTTGAACATTTAACGAATTCTCGCTCCATGGCTTGAGCACCAACAACCATCCCACATTCAAAGGCTGTTAAATCGCATTGTTTACCCGTATCTTCAGAAAAAAAATCACTTCTACTGTTGTGGTAAATAACCTGCTTCCCTATTTATAATGGTCTGGCCCTCTATCAACTTCAGCGCGAAATTATAGCTAGTTATAGCTAATTTGCCTACAAACGTCAGGTGGTCATAATAATCTGGCCACTGTATATACACACACACACATATATACACAGTGGGAAATGTCTTCCTCACATGGACAGTAAAGCTTTTTTCCAACCACTGAAGCTGGGCCATTTTTGCTCCCATTGACCAGCGGTGGGGATTTTTTATTTCTCCTACGAACCAATGACAGCAGCCATTTTTCCTCTTACTCACCAATGATGCAGGGCATTATTTTCTCCCACTGACCATCAACATCAGATAATTTTTTCCACCCACTGATTACCAATGTAAGGGGCACCAAGTTACATAATCTTACTTAAATATTTCCCAATATTTAAAGAACGGTAACTCATATTTTGACTGCTTACTCCCTTTTTGATACATTTTAAATACATATTTTGCATTCTTATTCTTTTATTGTAAAACTATCAACTTTTTTTTTTATAACTGTGGGGGCATAGAAGGTTTTGGAAGAATTTACTGGTCCCGGTTCTCACTAAGGTTGAGAACCTCTGACTGAGAGATTTTAGATACAGTAGGTGAAGTCTGGAACATTCTATGGACTTGCAGCTCTGCCTCAAGCACTGAGAATTTGAGAAGCACCCGCAATTTTTTCAATGTTGGGCATCCTGGTGTTCCAAAATATTTTTGTTGTCCAGCAAAGCCTCCTCTATACCTCATCTGAGATTACTCTCCCTTTCCCATAGATACCTGGACTTTTTAACTCTTCCTACAAAGGTCTTCCTATCTACGTAGCTAGACTCTGCTTACTGACCATACTGAAGTAAAAGAAATCTCAGGCCGGTAGACAGGAGACTTTATTGGACAAAAGATTCAGTATCAGATACCTTGTGTTGCCAACACTTAGGCATTTCATGTCATAGTTACATAGTTAGTCAGGTTGAAAAAAGACACAAGTCCATTGAGTTCAACCTAAAGTGGACAGGTTCACTTTATCATGTTCTGACCACAGCAGAATAATCCAGAAGAGACATATGAGTGCTGAAGAGCTCTGTGAAAATCACTTGGCATATTCCATCTTCATTATACAACAAAAATGGAATCTTCCAAGGATGAAAGATGATAATCTGTATTGGCGGGGCATATGATGACTTACACTGAGCAGTGAGCAGGTGGCACCAGAATTCTGATCTGATTATCAGTTTACCTAAGGGACAGTGACTGTTTATACTTGGAGAGTGTGTCCATGTAATCAACTACACAAATGTAATTAACCTGGATGGGAACATTTATAATAATAACAAACTTTAAAACTGGCTTAAGGTATAGAATAGATTTTGCATGTGTGCATATTTTTAACATAATCCCTTTGAATAAAAACAATTGATAACTCTAAAGGGTCAGGCCATAAAAAAGCTATATTTTAGTTATAAATGCTTTAAAGTGTCCCTGTCACTTAAAATATAATAATAAAAAAAGCTAACTTCTAAAATAAGAAATATCATATTTACTAGGAATGCACCGATCTATTGGCTGCCGAAACATATCTCCCGAAAATGGCACTTTTGGCTAAATGCCGAAGGTGCCATTTTTGTGTTGATACAAAGGCGCATCCCTGCTTTCTCTCCTCCCCGCTGGGCGCTGCTCTGTGTCCCAGCAGGGAGGAGAGAAACTGTGACAGCCTGCCGAGCGCTGCGGGAGGAGAGCGCTGTGAGCAGCCGGCGTCTCTCCTCCCACACTGCTCAGCCTCTCGTCACAGTCTGGCAGAGCGGTGTGTGGGCGGAGACAGCCTGCGCTGTCACAGGAGGCTGAGCTCTCCTCCTTGCACTGCTCGCTCAGCCTCCTGTAACAGTGTGTCAGGAAGGAGAGCGAGGTACAAACACTCAGTGATCGGTGATTACTGAGTGTTTGTAAATAATTGAGGACATAGTATGGTTACTATATCCTCAATTATGAATGAATGGGAAGCGATCTACATCACCTCCTGTTCATTCATGATTGTGGTTATAGTATACATACTAACCCCAAGTTATGAATGAACAGGAACACTCAATATAGAGGATTCCTGTTCATTGAAAATAAACATTCAGTTTCGGCCTGACAATTTTTTTAAATTTAAGTTTTGTTTCGACTTTGAAACTTCCATTTCGGTGCACCTCTAATATTTACCTGTCCTGTTGCATTAGATGGTCCAATGCATAATGTTCTGGTAGAAATACATTGCATGTCACTAATAATGCACGCCTCACCTTAGGTAGACTCTGGGCCCTTTCACACTGTTGAGTTGTAATGCAGGTGTTCCGACTGGTGTTTTTTCCCCCCATAATAACAAGAGTGTCTGCACACACTTAGCCGCTGCAGTGCGATGTGTTATTTCTGCTCATAGAAGTCAATGGCAATGCATCAAAATGCATATAATGTACCTGCATTGGCAACTGGTATTAGAAAGCCTTGATCAATGGCTGTTAACCCTATCCACCCCAAGTACTGATTTAAACTCCATTCACACACAGCGTTTGCATTTTCCGTGCAGAAAACCACACAGCACGAAAACAGGCAAATCTTAACATATGCGCGGATTCCACGCATTTGCGGTTATTACTATAGCCGGAAGTCACGGAATCTGCCCATAAAATCGCGCAGTGACTTTTTTGCGGGAAGCGCATTTTCAGACCACGTGGCCGCCGCCTTACTGTGAACAATGCATATTGGAATGCATTGTTTTTTTATGTTTACCGCTGAAAATCTGCGCCAATAACACATGTCAGCACACCTGCCTAACAGAGATGAGGCTGGGCTTGGTGTTAACTCAATTTCCTTGAGTTCACCGAAGCCCATTCAAAACTCTAACCACCACCCCCTCCTCTCTGTGTTCTATGGAGAGGGTTATCCTCCCCATCATTTGTGTCATGCAAAATTTAATTACCACTGAAACCTGTTCAGATTTAAGAAAATTGAAGTATGCACAACTGCTTATTTTATAGGCACCTGGGCATTTCATAGCCTGCGGACTGTAACCGGCCGTTTATCTGTCCCTGTCCGGCCTGCAGTCCGGACATGGACTGATCGCAGACCTACAGTTATGGCTGGCTAACAGTGGATGCACCGGCCTCCAAAGATCTCTGAGTCCTAGCAACCGATGATGTCAGCGGTCCTTCTCCTCTGCAGTCATTGGTTGCTAGGACCAATGGGCAATCCTAACAACCAGTGACAAATGTATGTGTCCGTCCTATCCTGCAGCTCCTGGTGGTGTCTCTCCTCTCCTGCAGCTCCGACTCCCGGCGCCTGCCTGTGGCCTGTCAAGAAGGAAAATATAAGCAGGTATGTGCCCCATACTGTGTGGGAACAATACAGGTGAAACTCAAATAATTAGAATATTGTGCAAAAGTAATTGCAGTAAGTGCTGCAAAAGGAGCCCAAACCAAGTACTGAGTACATATGCATGCTTGTACTTTTCAGAGGTCCGATATTGTTCTATGTACAATCCTTGCTTTATTGATTGCATGTAATAATCTACTTTTTTGAGGTTGTGGATTTGGGGTTCTTGGGGTTTTCATGAGCTGTAAGCCATAATCATCACAATTATGACAAATCACGGCTTGAACTATCTTGCTTTGCATGTAATGAGTCTATCTCATATATTAGTTTCACCTTTTAAGTTGCATTAGTGAAATAAATGAACTTTGCACGATATTCTAATTATTCGAGTTTCACCTGTAAGTGTTCATTTAGGGCTCGTTCACACCTATGAAGTGCAATAAATACATGGTGCCGCACAACACACCTACCATGCATTACAGTGTGGAATTTGCATTGCATGCACTTCTTTTTTCAGCTGCACCGCAAGACAGTATTGTGGTACCACCTGTTGCGGTGCCGTGTATTGCATTATGACCACTGCACCTGCCGCACTGTAGTGCATGGTAGGTGCATTGTGCGGTACATGTGCTAAAAGGTTCGGCCCTCCACAACAGTCCCAGCTACTCATGTGGCCCCTCGAGAAAAATTAATTGCCCACCCCTGGACTAGGGCCACATGTAAAGACCCCATCCTAAAAGAACAATGCATGGCTGAGAATCAGAGTGTTTCCTATTTGCATTCACACTGGGAAGATGTAACCAGTGGCGTAACTAGAAATCACAGGGCCCCATAGCAAAATTTTGTATGGGGCCCCGTGATTGCTAGTTATGCCACTTGCAGAGCCCACTGGAGAGTGACCCTGCAGAGCCCACCATAGACTGTCTATAGTGGGCTCTGCAGGGTCTGAGATCTCTTCGACGAGATTGACGAGCCCCGCCACCTGCTCTTAGGTCCCTGGCCAGTGATGTAAGAGGAGGTGGGGTTGCTCTTAGGCGGGCCCCGCCTCCTCCTTCTTTCCGAACACCGCTCTCATCTGCCGCAGCGGCTGGCTGTCACTGACACAGCTCCGCAGCGGCTTTGAGTGGAAATGAGCCGCGGCCGCTGCTGAGCTGTGTCAGTGACAGCCAGCACCCTTACATGCCATGGCGACCCAAGCGGCCCTGGCCGGGCTCCATATCGGCCACCTGGGTCGCTATGGCGATTGTTACGCCACTGGATGTAACAATAACAGACAGTGCAGATAGAGATTTGCACAATGCAGTTTACAATGTAAAAAGTTTTTGTGTCACCCTATCCAATGGCATCGTTCCTTTCCCTTATACCAGCCGACCCAAACTGAAATCAGACTGCATTTCCATGATATCACCTGACAGTAATTGAAACCGCTTTCTTGTCTGTTCCTGCTCTTCTTGAATAAGGTGTTTATTATTATGTACTTATTGTTATAAAGAGATATCATTAGCTTGTAATGATCTAATTTACAACCCATTTAAATTCATTTGCCAGCTGATAGGGCAGTCTTCTGTCTGTTCCAGTGACCCATCTGGCACTTGGAAGCGTAATTTGGCTACTTGGAGGAACAGCTGAACTCCTAATTACTAATTCAGCAAAAAACAGAGGCACATTTTCCTAGCACCTACTGCAATGTGCCCTACGTGCAGTTATTTGAATCCACTAACTGCCTGAAGTGGAAAATTGACTTCTTTTTCTTTCCCAATGCTAAATGAGAAGTAGTTCTATGCTCTGTCTTCCAAAATTGGATTCCAAGTTGTAATTAAAGGCATGCCTACAATTTGGCCATGCTCTCTACAGTGAAGCTAGCTGCAAATTAACACTTAGGGGTTGGATTTATAGACAATTTTGCAGAGCCATTAGTCCTGAAAAATTGCACGTACATTTGTTCTGTGCGAATGGAGGCAAACATTTAGGTTGTTAATATATTCTCTTTCCAGGTCAAATGCAGGAAAATGACGGCCCCTAAATGGAGTTCAGGAGCATAGGAAGTATTCATTTCCAATGCTCCTCAGCTCCATCTAGTGGACCTAATGGGTAATTTTCCTGATATTGCATTGGAACTGGAAAGAAAATATGCTAATAACATTTGTTTTGCCTCTATTCACACAGAACCGATGCACATGCAATTTCACAGGATGAATGGCTTTGCAAATTGTTTATATATACTAGAACAAATGAAAAAGATACCTTATCGCACTCCTTACCGGAAAATACCACAAAATTGTATGGGAGGGTTGTGCTCGCAGTGACTGCGGATGGTGCCGCCACTCAGTACAAACTGGATAGATGTCACCAGCACACCAACCCAACAATGTTGTAGTCCAAAAAGGTAATTTATTGGAATGTCATGTCACCAACACTAGCACTTTCGGGGCCACGCAGGATCCCATTCATCAGGCTCAGCAATGTCATTGCTGGGCCTGATGAAGGGGAACGTGCGTGGTCCCAAAAACGCTAGTATTGGTGGCATGACGTTCCAACAAATGACCTACAGCATTGTTGGTGTGCTGGTGACATCTATCCATTTTGTTTACATATACAACCCACACTTTAAAATAATAGATTTTTATTGTGTGATCCATGGCCAAATATGGTAGGATCTACATTGAATTACATATTATTGCTGTAACAGGGTAGGCCATACAAGTAACACCCGCTCTTGTCCATGGATAAACCATGGATGTTGGATAATAGCAAAATATCGAAAAGTACCAGTCTGGTAGCAGAGGTGCCCAATTTCCGGCAAAAAGATCAGCCTCAAGTGGACCTTGGCTTCAATATAACTTTGATCCAATAAAACACCAAAAACATGTTTCGTGATTTGCTGTCACGTCTTCAGAACTGGGTTGTAACGTAGACACTGAGTTAATCTGCAGCTTCTGTAATTCTCAAAAACTGTCAAATAAAAACAAAAAAAATATTGGATGTTGGTAGCTTGTCTGAAAAACACTTATAGCCAAACTCCAAATTGGGAGATGAATCCAAAGCTGTGGTTAAAAATACAAATTGATATAGTAAAAAAAAACAAAGGCCAAACTCACATTGCTAACACATCAGGAAAAGGTTCCTTTCCATAGATCCAAACCCTATCTGGCTGGCATTTAGTTTGCCAAAAATGTATTAGCAACAACCGCCATGTTTTTCCCCCGAAAATATGGCTTTCACTTTTTTCCATCCTTGTTACGTCTCAGTGCTGCTGTTCTCATCCAGCCTCACTTAGCCACTTCCTGACTACATTCACTTTCTCCAGTGTTGACTACACATTACTATTCCTTACCAGTTCCAGATAGTAACACTGGTGTGCCATGTCTATGCAATGAGACTACAGCTGCACAGCCACTTATAGTTTCAACCCGGGAAGCATGTGACATGGTTAAAACTAGTGATGAGCTACATGTGCCTGGGTTCAGTTTGCTTGGATGTCTGCCCAACCCAGACAGAAGTCTATTTTAGGCAAATGTCCAAATGTACTCAACCTAGGACTGCCTGAGTCCTAGCAACTGCTGATGCTGTGCTTCCCAAAGTGGTTGCTAGGATGCAAGCAGCTGGACCACACAGTGTCATTAGCTGCTAGGATGCAGGTAGATGCACCATAACCACCAATGATGCTATGGGGCCACCTGTTTCCTAGCAACCAATCACACCGTGTGTCCTGCTGAGCTACCAGTCAATCAATGACGCTGGGCTGGCAACACGGTGTCATTAGTGGATAAGACACATAGAGAGGTGCAAGCAAACCCATCAAGTTGTTTGCCCATTCAAAGAACTGCAAACAGTTTGAATTTGGGTCGAACTCATGACCAACCTGAACCAGAAGCTTATTCCTAGTGATGAGGGACAACTGGTGATGAGGCTGGGCTTGGTGCGAACCCAGGCCAGTTCGCCTGAGTTCGTCCTAGCCTGTTTAAAACTTTGACCACCACCCACTCCTTTTGACCCAATCAGTTGCAGGGAAGTGCATTCCTGCCCCACAGCCATACAGCACAAAAGGGCCGGGAACTCGGTGGCGTTAAGAGCTTTGAGCAGGCTTGAGCTAACTCAGGTTAACTGGGTTCTCACAAAGCCCATCCTCATCACTAGTGACAACATCAGAGCGCAATCAGAAGACAGTTGTCACCACATAACAGAAATGCTTTAACAAGGATCTTCATGGGAAGACTACCAGGCATTATTTTAATGAAAGCTGCAGCTATAAAAAATGTAAAACAACTTTTAAAATGTTCTTAATATGTTATTATTGGGTTTCGATTTACTATAATGTAAAAAAAAAGTGACAGTTATTTTCAGCTGAGAGACAAGATTTGACAATTCCAGTCACATGCCTAAAAATAACGATCCGTGTCCTTGTGTTAGAACTTGATGAACTTAGCCTCGTGTTTACTATGTGTGACATATTTGCATTCTTTGAAAACAACACGGAATCCTGCCTCATTTTACGACAGATGCCAGTTTCAGTACCCCAGCACACTCATTAATTGTTAACGGAATACTGAAAATGCCTTCTGTCACCTGTGCTAAGCACCGAAATTCCATTAGCACTTAGATAACAATATACAGCTTGTCACAGCAACATGCAGACTAAGCATATCTGAGGGTTTCCTATTTATGTATGTATGGAACACAAGCCCCACATCATACCATTGTGCGGCACTGTTCCTCCGCAGCTGCTCTTTTTCACAAGCTCATTGAGGCTGCCACGAATGGATATGAGATATAATTTAAATCTATTATCCCCACAAGTGTCAAAAGCAGGGGAGCTTTTCCTGTGTCGCTAATAACAAGGTCGGCAATGATCCTTTTTTTTTTTGGAACGTTAATTGTTTTTCATATAATGCTCCGCCATCTGTCTTGTACGGAGGAGAAATATTCTTTATAAGGCAGTCTATTTCATTTTGCAAAAATTTAATATTTTGGTCCTTACAAAAATAGGCTATAAATCATTGGGTTTGTGCAGAGATAGATTTTTTCAGTTAGACTACGGTTACATCAGAAAATGTTGCATCCATATAAAGTAGGTCCGGAAAAATTTGGACCCTGTGTTTGACTGCCATCTTTATATGTGCTTGGGTGCCGCCCTAGCCTAACCCCATATACAGTAGTTGCTTTTAAGTTTAGCTTTTAAATAACCCTGGGTCTGTGCTGGGTACATTCTTGCCAGTATGTTCCCTGGTCCCGGTATGCTGTTCCTGGAATAAGTGTGAAGCAAGAGAGTCCAAAATCATTTCAGGTGCTAAAAAAGATAGTTTGACAGCTCATGTATGCAGGGCTGGCTACCATTGGATGTAGCTTTACCCAAAAACTGTCACTGAGAGAGAAAGTGATGGGAAGTAGGGACACCTTTTCTGCAGTGATGTGCTGTGCCTTCTGTCTTGGGTGAGGCATCCCCCAGCCCGCCAAATTCGCGCCCCGTCTTGCAGAAACTCCGCCCCATCCTACAGAAGCTCTGCCCCTGTCCCTCAGACACCCCAACCCCAGCTCAGTAACCCAGCTGTGTGGGGAGGAGGAAGGGACGAGAAAGGGAGGAGCCTCCCTGTCCCTCACTTGCTTGTCACTGGTGAGGCATCGAGATCGATGTCCTCACTGCTTTTTTTTGATTGGACAGCTTGGACCCATGGAGCTTTGCCATTGGTCCAAGCCGCCCACAGAGCTCACAACTCTAACACAGAGTAGAGGCTGTGACAGCTCTTGCCTCACTATGTTAGGTTACACAAGCAGTGGGGAAGTCCACTGCTGTTTAACCTAACTAGCTATCAAAAGCCGGATGCAGCGCCGCCTGTAATGAACAGACAGCACTCCATCCATGACAGGTTACACAGTGGGGAGGATTTCCCTGCTGTGTAACTTGTAAGAAGCCGATCTGAATGGAGAGCTTTAGACTTCAAGCTGACTGCTTTTTCCTCCATAATACTAGGTGAGGCTCTGCCTCCCCTGACCGCACATCCCTGCTTTTCTGGTGACAACATTGGATTTCTACATTGCTGAGATTTCCACTAACTTTTTCTGTTGTGTCTCTGAGACAGGAAGTGAAGGGAAATTGCCCTAATTATACACAGACAGGAGAACATAACCTGAGATTTTGACCCTTCCCTACATTATCTAACACTACCAAAAAATGTAGGCTACATATACACTTTGAAGGTTAAGTTGTACTTTTCCGTCCATGTTTTATATTGCACCCATGCTTATGGTGTAACATGAAACATGGTCACATCCCCAAACTGCGCCCCCCACTTATCTGATTTGAGGGGTTCTGTTCCCACGGACTGCTGTAATTTTTTTTTAATACATTTTTTATTTATAATTGCAGTAACAAAAGTACAGAAAGGAGACAAAAAGCGTGAAAGGAGATACAAGTCTGTAAAAAACAAGGTCATCGTTACACGATATTGAACAGAAACAAGAAAATAAATTCCTGACCTTTTTATTACAAACAAATGGGTTATAGGAAGAGAGCATAAAGCACATGATAAAACTACTACATAATAAACTGTTCGCCATCTGCTCCTGCACTCCCTCGGCTTTTCATCACAGATTTTTAACTGACAAACAAGTCAAAGGTTAAAAGTAGGGATGCACCAATACCGATACTAGTATAGGTACCGATACAGAGTATTTGGGCTAGTACTCATACTCGCCCAAATGCTTCGGTGCCTAGCCCGATACCTAAACTTCTGGTATCAGCAAGCTGGGTGGAGAGTCATTATCACTTGGTGATGAGGGAGCATGGAGCCTGCTTCCCGGCCAATCAGGTAAGTGGGTGCCGTGTAATGACTCGACACAGCACCCGGCTTCCTCATTGGCCAGAAGCCGGCTCCATGCTTCCTCATCACTTGGTGATGAGGCAGCATGGAGATTGCTTCCATGCTAATCAGGAAGCCGGGTGGCGAGTCATTACACTCCGCCTGGCTTTCTTAAAGGAGAACTATGAGGTGAGTGATTTTCACTCAGCCTCATAGTTCTAGCCGACCTGTGACAATAAAACTGTCACAGGTCGGCTGAGCAGATCGGGAAGTGAGCGAACACATACCGGCGCTCGCTCACTTCTCAATCCTGTGCCGGCAGAGAGCCGTGACAGGGGAGGGACTGGATCCCCCCCCGTCCGATCCTCCAGCGCTGACAGAACGGACGGGGCGGGTACAGCTGGCTCTGCCTCTAGATAGGCAGAGCCAGCTGTCACTCACGCAGCTGGGTGGATCCAGACATAATTGTCGGGATCCGTTTCCGGCTGCGGCGTCTCAGTATACCGTGAGCTGTAGCTCGCGGTATACTGAGCTTAGGGTGACGGGAGGACGCTAGTTTGTGTCCTCCCGTTACCCTTAGGAGAACTATGGGGAAAAACACTGACCCCATAGTTCTCCTTTAATGGGACTTCCGATATCGGTTTTCGGTATTGGTGAGTACAGGAACAAATATTGGCACTCGTATTCGATACCGAAAAACAGGTATGGATGCATCCCTAGTTAAAACGAAGGGGAAAAGGGTGGAGAGAGCGAAGCAAAGAAGAAGAAAAATAAGAACCGGACAGATCCGGAAACGAGTAAAATCAGGAAAGGGAAACAACCAGGAGCCACCCAGCCTCGGTGCAGCTGTGCAGATGGAGCCAAGTGATCTATTTGCAGGTTCTGTGAACAGAGCGAATACAAGCCCCATCTGCCATCACAGCAAAGGGACTGTAGCTCGCAATGGACTAGAATGTCATTATTGCACTATTGATACATGCACTGACCTCTGTCGCAATGCATGGCAGGCTCAAAAGCTCAAATGTGACTTTAAATAACACAAGTCATTCACATTTGTACTAGTTTTCTCAAATCTAAACACGCAGAGACAAAACAGACTTTTGTCTGGTAATAGGTATTGAGCACTCAGAAAATAAACACTCATTTACATATTGTGCTTCAGGAAGTAAGAGAACATCACGAGGATGAAGCATTTTGTCCCTCACCGCACACCATAGATTCAGATCAGCTGCTCACTATGAGACTTGTTACAATGTGTCAGATGTGATTCCAGCCTGCTACAATGATCCCTCTGCTCACTCTCCTCCTCTACTATGGGGGGATTGTCTCCTGTCATACTGATGATCCCATCCAAGTGTTTGTCATCCCTCACAGTCACATGGATGTGGGCTGGGTGTACACTGTGCAGGTACAGTACAGAGTATATAGAATAACACAATGTCTTCATACACAGCATAAGACTCATTGAGCAAGCTGTACCAGGAAATAATGGCTGTTATACAGCTGTGGAGCTACAGCTCAGTATGACAGGGCATGATGAGACTTGCAGTCCTCTCCCATTCAGCTAGAGAGACATTAGATGCCTAAGCCTGTGTGGATTATATTTATACCAAGAAAAAATTTCTGATTATCATAAGTTGTTTGTTTCTTTTTTGTATTATCACTGACAATGTTTTAAGTTACAGGTTAGTATAAACAATGTGTCAAAATGTTGTATGTTTTATAAATAGACTATCTGAATGTTTTATGTTGTGTGCATTTGTTTATAAATGAACTGTGTGTTGTGTGGCTGTATTTATAAATGAACTGTGTGTATATAAATGATCTATCTGTGTGTTGTGTCCATGTGTTTATAAATTAACTTTGTGTTGTGTGGATGTGTTTATAAATGAACTATGTGTTGTGTGGATGTGTTTATAATTGAACTGTGTGTATATAAATGATCTATAAATGAACGATGTGTGTGTGTGTGTGTGTGTGTGTTTAGAAATGATTTATCTGTGTGTGTGTTTAGAAATGATCTGTGTGTGTGTGTTTAGAAATGATCTGTGTGTGTGTGTTTAGAAATGATCTGTGTGTTGTGTGTGTGTTTAGAAATGATCTATCTGTGTGTTGTGTGTGTGTTTGTTTAGAAATGATTATCTGTGTGTTGTGTGCGTTTGTTTAGAAATGATCTATCTGTGTGTTGTGTGCGTGTGTTTAGAAATGATCTATCTGTGTGTTGCGTGTGTTTAGAAATGATCTATCTGTGTGTTGTGTGTGTGTGTGTTTAGAAATGATCTATCTGTGTGTTGTGTGTTTAGAAATGATCTATCTGTGTGTTGTGTGTTTAGAAATGATCTATCTGTGTGTTGTGTGTTTAGAAATGATCTATCTGTGTGTTGTGTGTTTAGAAATGATCTATCTGTGTGTTGTGTGTTTAGAAATGATCTATCTGTGTGTTGTGTGTTTAGAAATGATCTATCTGTGTGTTGTGTGCGTGTGTTTAGAAATGATCTATCTGTGTGTTGTGTGTGTATGTATGTGTTTAGAAATGATCTATCTCTATGTTGTGTGTTTATAAATGAACTATGTAGCAAAGAAATATGCACATTTTCCTACTGCAGTACTGTCATGCTGCTTCGTGTAATTGCTTGACTAAAGCATGGTTCACACCTGAGCGGCGACTGTTCACACGTTAGCACTGCATCGTGCGTACGAAAACGCCTGTCGCACAAAAAGATGCAGGAGCTATTTTCAGGCAGATGTCATGCGGTTTTGGTTCCAATAGATATTGCTATGCAGGGAGAATGCAAGTTTAAAAAAAGGCACAGTAAAAAAGTTGTATAAAACTGTATAAAACTGAAAACGCCTAGGTGTGAACCTGGCCTTAGACCACTGGCAGTCACCAGTAATACACCATAAGCCTTAAAGTGACACTAAACTCAAGAGTTAAATCTTAAAACGTCATTCAAGTACCTTTTAACTATTAACAAAAATGTCTCTTATTTGTGTATCACTCGGCTGTAGATCCTCAAATCATCTCTGAATTGGTGCTGACACTGTCCTTCCTTCTGGAGGGTGGCTACGTGAGATTGTAGTCCATCACGGGAGAGAGATTGGAGTGGTGGCTACTT